>NC_079413.1:3815056-3882556 GCF_026213295.1 Gadus chalcogrammus | reverse complement strand
AAGGTGGACGACAGAAACAGGACACAACACAACACATGAAGACAAAAAGACACAAAGACACACAACAAGCAGCAGTGTGCCGGGAGGGCGACCCTTGACCTCTCTCTCTCAGGTCAGAGGGTGACCTTTGACCTCCCTCTCTCAGGACCACTGGGGGAGGATGTTGGCGAACATAGCATCAGGGACTCCACAAAAGTATGCAGGTGTGCAGTACTTCAGGCGGGCGGGGGGGGGGGGGCGGGGGGGCGGGGGGGGGGGGGGGGGGGGGGGGCAGGCTGGTAGAGAGGTTAGGGGAGGGGGGGGGTTAGAGTTACCTCTTCTTCCAGGACGCCCGATGACTGGTGTGATCACAGAGAGGCCAGACAAACAGACAGAGAACGGACAGATGGACAGAGACCCAGATGGACAGACAAGCACACAGGCAGGCAGTGAGTACAGCAGTGGACCGGGGGGCCGGGTGGGGGGTCATCAGACATCAGTACCCCCCAGACAGCCCCGCAGTGGGGCCCTTAAGGGCGGCGGAGGGCCCCACGTGGCTCGTCACTCGTCTAGATCCGACCTCTGTGATCTGACGCCGCCGGGACGCTTAAACGCTCGGGGGGGGTCCCTGACAGTTAAAGGGGGTCCCTGACCGTTAAAGGGGGTCCCTGACAGTTAAAGGGGGTCCCTGACCGTTAAAGGGGGTCCCTGACCGTTAAAGGGGTCCCTGACAGTTAAAGGGGGTCCCTGACAGTTGAAGTGGGTCCCTGACAGTTAAAGGGGGTCCCTGACCGTTAAAGGGGGTCCCTGACCGTTAAAGGGGGTCCCTGACCGTTAAAGGGGTCCCTGACCGTTAAAGGGGGTCCCTGACAGTTAAAGGGGGTCCCTGACAGTTGAAGGGGGTCCCTTACAGTTAAAGGGGGTCCCTGACAGTTGAAGGGGTCTCTTGCAGTTAAAGGGGGTCCCTTCAGTTAAAGGGGGTCCCTGACAGTTGAAGGGGCATCTTACAGTTAAAGGGGGTCCCTGACAGTTAAAGGGGGTCCCTGACAGTTAAAGGCGGTCCCTGACAGTTAAAGGGGGTCCCTGACAGTTAAAGGGGGTCCCTGACAGTTAAAGGGGGTCCCTGACAGTTAAAGGGGGTGGCGGGCCCCCATTAAGCCCCTGGAGGCTCTCAGCAGGGTCCAGGGCTGTCAGGGACCCCCTTAAAGGACTCTGATACTGGGAGACAGGGGTCCTCCTTGTCTTTAAACAGGGAGCGCTGTTTGAGGTCTGAACCAAACCGGTTCAAACCAGCGTGAACCGCGGAGCCCGAGTGGGAGTGAGTCCCCACAGAACCCCCTAAAGCGCCCCGCACCAGACCAGGGCTGGACCAGCGGCCCTGCTGACAGCCCCCCAGGGTGCGGTCGCGCCCCCCCCCCCCAGGGTGCGGCCGCGCCCCCACCCCAGGGTGCGGCCGCGCCCCCCCAGACGACGGAGCCCCCAGAGAGGACGCGGGCGGCGGGACTCACATGCGTCCGGAGCCCGGGCCCTCGGGCTGGCTGTGGCCCCCGACCTGCTGCATCTTGGTCCGCTCGATGTTCTCCACGTAGGTCTGGATCATCTGGGGAGGGGGGGCAGAGCACGAGGGGGGGGCAGTAAAGTAAAGCCCTCTGAGGCGTCTGCATGACGGGCGATGTGCGGTCAGAGGTCACTACAAGACGGCCAGGGGGCTGGACCGGCGTGTGGTTCCTCAGGCGGACCGGCGTGTAGTTCCTCCAGCGGCCTGTAGGCGGCTCACGGTGGAGGATGCAGAGCCACCCTTCACCGTGTGTTGGTGGTCGAGGCCGTACCTCGGTGTGGCGCTGGTGCAGTGAGTTGTACTCCTTCTTCATGTCCGACTCCCGCTCCTCCAGACGCGTGACTGAGGAAGGACATACACACCGGGTTAAAGCTGGGGTGTCTGTAGTAGAGAGGTGTGTGTGTGTGTGTGTGTGTGTGTGTGTGTGTGTGTGTGTGTGTGTGTGTGTGTGTGTGTGTGTGTGTGTGTGTGTGTGTGTGTGTGTGTGTGTGTGTGTCAGCGTGCGTGCGTGTGCTAGCGTGCTGGCGGTCCCCTCACTCTGGTCCGAGTAGTTCTTGGTCTTGAGCTCCAGCTGTTTCCCCGTCAGCTCCAGGACCTCCACCTGCACCTGCAGGTCCTTCTTCTCTGCCTCCAGGGCATCCTCAAACTCGATGAATTTCTGACGGAACAAAGAGGAGAACGCTCAGAGGAACCCGACGTAGAACCCACTGAAGGACCCTGAGGAACCCGACGTAGAACCCTCTGAAGGACCCTGAGGACACTGAGGAACCCGACGTAGAACCCACTGAAGGACCCTGAGGACACTGAGGAACCCGACGTAGAACCCTCTGAAGGACCCTGAGGACACTGAGGAACCCGACGTAGAACCCACTGAAGGACCCTGAGGACACTGAGGAACCCGACGTAGAACCCTCTGAAGGACCCTGAGGACACTGAGGAACCCGACGTAGAACCCTCTGAAGGACCCTGAGGACCTCATATCTGTATGGGTCTCACCCCTGCCTCCTCAGGTCTCACCCCAGCCTCCTCTCAGTGTGGGTCTCACCCCAGCCCCCTCAGGTCTCACCCCAGCCTCCTCTCAGCGTGGGTCTCATCCCAACCTCCTCCCAGTCTGGGTCTCTCCCCTGCAGTGGGCTCAGTGCTGTAGCTCCACGCTGAACCGTTGCCTCGCTCCTTCCTTCTGAAACACGCTGTCCACATTCCTGAGTCAAAGTCAAAAGAGCTTTTCTCGTGTTTTAACGGCTGGTGTTTATTTATTTATATATTTTAAAGCCGACCACAATGAGTGCTTTCCCCACTCGGTGCTGGGCTGTTAATCTGGTGGCTGTTGAGAGCCGGGGTTTGATATGAAGCTACAACAACACGCACGCAACATGCTCTCATTAGACACCACAGCTTCATGTGACACTTTCACACCTTATTACTGAGTTAGCATTGTAATAAGGTCGATGACAGGTGAGGGGGGTGGTGTTTTGGGATCTTGTATATTCAGGTAAGAGGTCAACTTGTGGGCTGATTACTTATATTGCACTGCTTCACAATCGATGGCCTTTAATTCAGTTAGTCAACGTCGACCAAAGGGAGAAATACAAACGCAGGACAATGATGGTGTTCAACGCACTAATGATAGTTCATATGGGAGCACCTAAGTCTTCTTAAACCACTGCAGGATTCACTGATATGTTGATCTCTCTAATGAGGGGCATTACATCATAACTACACGTTGACCGTCCATGCTTTAGGTAACAGAGGCGCTGGATCTTCAAGGTGTCAAACCATCCAATCCTTTTGTCTCTAGAAGACAATAGGATGAATATTAACAGCGGCCTTCAGAAGGAGAGCAGAAGGGAGTGAGGCCTCATCTGGGCCTGGTCCATCGTGGTTCCATCAGGGGACGTCTTCCAAAAGGACTCGAACAGCACTTTAGCAGAGAGCGGACTGCAGCAGCTCCTGGAAGCACTAACCACAGCCTCCCCTCAAGGCAAACGCCCTTCAGATGTACCGTAGGAACCAATATGCTGATCATCTGACCCCCTCACAAGAGGTAGACATCATCTAACCCCCTCACCGATATGTAGAACCAGGCTGATCATCTGACCCCCTCACCGATATGTAGAACCAGGCTGATCATCTAACCCCCTCACCGATATGTAGAACCAGGCTGATCATCTAACCCCCTGACCGATATGTAGAACCAGGCTGATCATCTAACCCCCTCACCGATATGTAGAACCAGGCTGATCATCTAACCCCCTCACCGATATGTAGAACCAGGCTGATCATCTAACCCCCTCACCGATATGTAGAACCAGGCTGATCATCTAACCGCGTCAGTTTTCAGAGTTTCATTTCAACCTGCGTGAGACGCAGGATGTAGACTGGCTTTCCAGACGGGCTGTTTCTAAAAATATCTTCAAATGATCGTTCTATTTGTTTGATCCATAGATAACCGACGCTCTCTTCCACACTCGACGTGCGCGTGTATTCAGGGGCTGAGCCTCACGTCGCCTGGATCAGAGATCCGTAACACATCAGACGAAAGGTGGACGTAACGTCCTTGGGATGCTGAGTGCAGCTCTACTGCCTCATCCCCTCCTCCCTGATCCCAGATATCACAACCGCTGGGCGTCGGGAGAGGCTGCCATGATTCAGCAGTCGGCCACGAGAGGCCGTGGTCTGCAGTGATGTCCAACAGCTCACTGTGTGGTGAACGTGATACAGAGCGACTTCTATAGAAGGGTGACTTCAACAGTTACAATAGACCACCTAGTGTCATTCCACACACAGCCACATAAATGGGATAATCTATTGAAAACAAATCTTCATTTTCCGTCCAAGCAATATAGTTATATCAAATATAGCTGTACAGTTATCATAATATAGTTAATGAAGACAGCAAAATGGTTGCCGTCTTCATTAACATGAGTTGTGATTAACATGAGTTGTGATTCTGTCACAGCTGTGTGGTTTAGAGTATTTTATAACCGCTTCAAGCTAATCAGAGCTAGGACCGGAGGTACGTGTTTCATAACACGGCCCACACGCTGTCAGGGTTAACGCTGGCCCGCTGACCTCAGGCTCAGCCTGGAGTCACACGCTCGGGGATGTAAGCCCAGCCAGGTTATGTTTATGTTGAGGAGAGGTCAGATCAGATTCCTGCATTGTTTTCTTTTGACCGAACCGACCGGTTCCCCCAGGTGGAACGGTCAGGTAACTCAATCTCCCATTGAGCCGGGGACGACAGAGTAGCGGGATGGAGCACCACCAGGCCGGCTCTGTTCACCGGGGGTCCAGGGACTCAGTAGAACGCGTGGAAGGGATGTGCATTTTGTGGCAGGGGGAGAGGAACGGACACTCCTCCGTTAAGGACGACATGAACAGTCAAGTCTTTAACATCGGCCCTCAAACAGCCTGGGTGGCCTGGAGAGGCACGGAGGAGGAGTGTCGTACGGCTGCTGCTGCACGCCGTCCACTGGGAACTCCGGCTCGTCTCCTGCAAACCATTTCTGCTGTTCTTGTTGCCGAACAAGCGACCCCTGTTTTCCTGACTGACATCACTTAAATCAAATCACGTTTCATTACATTACATTTATTTAGCGAGGCTCACTGAGTGCATTCACCAGTGAGTGATACAACTGAAAATGTGCAAGAATCATTCAAGTACATAAACTCGCTGAAACAGGCAAAAGGCCATCAGATCCGCGTTACTATAATTACAGACACTTTGCAGCCAATAATGTCAATCCATCAGAAAAACTATAGATTGATGAATCAACAATTAAGTGCGTTGTTCAGCTACTACTACGCGTCTGACGGGAGCAGGACTGGGAGGCTCCGGCCACGGGCAGGTAGCTGACGTCTGCCACAGGGAGCTCTCTCTCTGCTGGGGGGGGGGGGGGGGGGCCTCGCGAGAACACCACCACACAGGCTCTTGTTCTCCTCCGGCCTTGAGACCCGCCCTCCCCTCCTCCACTACTCTGCCTCCTCCTCCCTACGCTCCAGAGTCCTGCCTCCTCCTCCCTACGCTCCAGAGTCCTGTCTCGCCTCTCCCTCCTCCTCCTCTCCCAGTCATCCCCTTCCTGTATCATCATCACTATGAGCCGCTGATTCGATTTGTCCTCTCATCGTCTGTCTCGCGCTGTCTCGCGCTCTCTCTCTCTCTCTCTCTCTCTCTCTCTCTCTCTCTCTCTCTCTCTCTCTCTCTCTCTCTCTCTCTCTCTCTCTCTCTCTCTCTCTCTCTCTCTCTCTCTCTCTCTCTCTCTCTCTCTCTCTCTCTCTCTCTCTCTCTCTCTCTCTCTCTCTCTCTCTCTCTGGGGCGTCGCCGTCATAAACACCAATCACATTACAGCAGCCAGACTCCTCCCATCTGCTCTGGGTGCTCTATTGATTTTCTATGATTGGCCGTCCTTTAACTCAATATCTCGTCCCCCAGCATGCACTGCTTCGCTGCCCGTCTGCCCCTCCAGACGGAACCTCTGAGGGGGGGTCAGCGGCCGGTCCATCCCAGGGTCAGGGATGGACTGAGGGGGTCACTGCCCGCTCTAAACTACGTCCATTAAACCTTAAACTACGTTCATTAACCTTAAACTACGCTCATTAAACCTTAAACTACGTCCATTAACCCTTAAACTACGCTCTTTAAACCTTAAACTACGTCCATTAACCTTAATCCCCTCCAGTGAGAAGCTCACACTGGGTCTTCTGATGGACAGTTATGAACACACTGATATGAACACACTTAGGTTTTCATACCAGTGTTCTCCAGTGTGATGCTTAGGCTGAAATCACACTGGAGTTTAAGCAGCATTTCCTGGGTGTGGTCAAAGAGAGCAATCCAATCCTTGCTTGTGTAAACATTACGTTAGGTTACAGATGAAACCCTCTTTTCTCGTTGTTTATGAATAGTTAACAACACAATGGCCAAAATATAAATCATACGGTTGATGTAGTTTCCATTTCATCAACACTGTGAAGCTAACCTCTTCTGAGCTGTCAGAAACATCTCGCAACACTTACTGTTTGGCTCATTTAAAATGTTAACCGTTTATTAATGGAGAGAAACTGTATCAATAAATGTCTGACCCGTTCCTTAGTCCTGTTGGTCCGATACTCAGAGGCGTCTCACTGTTTGGAGATAAAGTACAGCTTCTCCAAACGCAACACGCCCCAGAACTCAGAAATCAGTGGAGGGTGACACCTCATCCATAGGTACACTGCCCTGTAGTGAAGCTCCTAGGACGGGGACACCAACACCTGTAACCCCACATCCTAGTGCTGCTCGTGATACTACAGTCCGCTGAAGTGTGTCTTTAGCTGGGGGGGGGGGGGGGGGGGGGGTACCAGATGATAATGGTGACTCAACAGGGAGACACTGGGGAGATAGGCTGTGATTGGCTACAAGGAGGAGGGGAGGAGCTCTGGATGTTGGCTAACACTCGGCGGAGTCACCCCACTCCCCGGTGGAGACGGGGTCACCCCACTGCCCGGGGGGGGGGAATGGAGAGGACAGAGACATCCCGGTGTCTGTCCTCTCCGTCTCCCCCAGGAGGAGGACCGAGACCAGAGACGTTGTCCTGGAGAGATAGTTGAGGAGGGGGGCGTCTGCCCGGGCTCAGGGGGGGGGGGGGTCAGGGCCTGGGTCCTATATCCTGACCACTTGGCTCCTATATCCTGACCGCTTGGCTCCTATATCCTGACCGCTTGGCTCCTATATCCTGACCGCTTGGCTCCTATATCCTGACCAGCCCACTCTGACAGGAGGGGTTGCCTTTAGTTTGGACCTGCTCTCGTGGGCGTGTGTGGTCACGCATGAGTAATAACCCGAGGACGTCAACACAACCACTAGATGGATGCTGACAGACGCAAAGATGGCTGAATTCATCCCTAAAGGCGCTGAGATGTCATCTATGCCTGTTGTTGTTGTTACACAATACCATGAATGCACCATGTAGAAGGTGCTCGAGTTATTTGATTGGATAGCCATGATCCTTCTATAGACGTGTTGCTCCATAGTCATCGGCAATATCCCCCAGGAATGGACTTCCGTTATATTCCATTGGTAGCCCGATCAAGCACACACACAGACCTCAGGTCAGATCATAGCCCCTGGACCTTATAGTCCAGGGGGCCATCCAGACACTACAGCAATAATAGGGCCCATGGGACGTCTATGTGTTTCTAGCCGGCTACAGCCCTCCGGTCGCAGGCTACCATCCACGTACCTCCTCCGCTTGCTTCCGCAGCGCCTTCTCCCGCTCGTATTGCGTGATGAGCTGCTCGTTGTCCTCCTTCAGAAGCTCCAGCTCCACCTCGTGCTCCTGGTTCTCCGTCAGCACGCCGTCCAGGTTCTCCAGCACGTTGACAACCAGCGGCATCAACTCCTTCACCACCTCCTCGTCGTAGCTGCGGATCAGCCGCTCGAACTCCCGGTAGATGCTGTTGGCCAGGCCCGACACGCGCTCCGACATCACGGACACGGAGCCGTAGTCGTCCTGGTACACCACCTCGTCGATCTGGAGGTCCATCATCTTGTCCGCCGGGCGAGATGGCGACCTATTCCACGGGGTGTCTCTGCCTGTAGAGGCTTAACCGATCGGGAGTGTTTCTCGTAAAGTCAACGCCAACGGTGCTGCGAAATACGGTCCTTATCTAGACACACAAAAACACTTCAGGACGCCGCAAATAACACCAATCACCGCTCCCGTTTAGCTCCATAACCTTGAACCCGCTGATGAACGTATCCGCTGCTGTGTGTTGATGTGACGGGCCCCCCCTCGACCACCACTAACACCGCCGCTGGCGCACCCTGCTACGGTTGTCCTCGCGTTGCGAACAGCCGATTCTTCCGGGAGAAATGCGCTGGTGGACGGCCGGGCTGGGGCTCGGGCCTCGGAGAGTCCATACTCGAACCAGGAGAACGGCCTCGACGAGTCACCTGCCGCTCAGCAGCCGCAACCATGGAACCCAGCCATTACAGCGAAATAAATAAATATAGAAATAAATTAAATAAATACGAGAAGAATAAATAGACGGGCCTGTAGCCGATATGTCCCGGTCCTACTGCGTCCGCCGGCCGAGCCCAGAGGAGACGCGGCGCGTCATGTTGTGCAGGTGGCCGAGGATGGGGTGCGGCGAGCCGGGCGGAGGTGCTGTCTCACTGCGCTACGGGGGAGGTCTCTCTCTCGGCTCAGATGGAGGGCCAGCTGACTATAGAGCTGACGTCACGCCGCCTGCAGTGAGCACTCTCGGTTTTTCTTTTTTGATAATATGCATTATAAATCGACATACATGATCGTAAACGAATCGGACTCTAAAATATGTTAAGATATAAAACATTTCCCGAGGACCAGCCGCTATGCTAAGCTAGGCGTTGCATCGCATGTGCTTGCTAAAAGCCGTATGCTACTAGTGGTGGTTAATAGAATAGATATGCCCTGGCAGATGAATAACCAATCACTAATCACAACAGAATATCTACAGCCTTAATGGTTCATAAGCTCACATATGAAAACTTTAAAACACAGGAGAGAAACGTCGATGAAACCATTTACCAGATGAAATTTATTCCGTTTTTAAACGTGGTTCCATAGTTAATTTGCTCTATGAATAGGCTAGCTATTTGAAAGACTTTGTAGGTCAGACCCCTTCGACTCCCGTTATTCCAACTGGCCAATAAAGCCTTTTAAACAGAGGGGGCTGCTTACCTGCCGTTCCTCGGCCACATGGGTCCAGCGTTTGGGCCTCAACGCCCTCACGTTACACACCTGCTACACGTTGTTAGTCTTACGTTTTAACAGAGTACAACGAACCACAACTAATGAACCAGACCACAGAGCAGCAACGGTCAAACAAGACGAAATCTCCCAAAATTGAAAAACGTTTTTAATGAAATACACAGGTTGTCACTTCTTCTTCTGCTAAGCTCACTGCTGGCCAGGCACATCTGCGCTGTGGGGAGGGGTCGGACTGGCACCAGATGCCGTCGGTGTGGCGTGGAGACGGAGGCTCTCCTTCAGGGTCCTAGGGCGACTAGACCCGGCGGACCAAGCTCGTCTCCAGAGTTCACTTGTGTTCAGCTGTTTTAATTTAAAACATAAATGAGGCCTACCCCAAGCGAAGAACAGGTCTTCAAATAAAACACAAATAGAGCACAAACGATGAGGACGAAGCAGAAGAACACCCACACGGTACATTCAGCATTAGCACTCAAACAGACATTTAAATGGAATTGTAGAAGACAAAGAAAACAAAAACACAAAAACGGGGGCGGGGGATGTCAAACGCATTATTATTATTATTAATTTTTTGGCATTCTTCGCTGAACAGAAGATGCTCTAAACGTAAAACTGTTTTGGTTCTTACAGGAGACCCCGGGATGAGGAGTCTAGTAGAGTTACACTTGTGATTATACAGTCATCGTCTCACTTGGCACCATCCCACAACTCTAGACAGCTGAGAATACGCGGCATTGGCTGAACACATTGGGTGGCAGGATTCCTTCTCCATGCCAAACGTTGACATCTTAAAGCTATGAACATCTATGAGAAACTGAAACACAGAGGCCCTGCGTGACTGACAGCCACAGGGCGCCCCTCAGCGGGGCTGACGGACACAGGGCGCCCCTCAGCGGGGCTGACGGACACAGGGCGCCCCTCAGCGGGGCTGGAGAAGGCACCCGTCCAGCCCCTCTGAAGCGCGGCCTATTGATTGGTCGGCTAAATGATTGTCAAGCGTGGAAAACCATTAAAGGGGCAGACGGGAAAGAAAGGCGGGGCTAAAAGTGCAAGAAGTGGGGGACAAAAACAGAACAGAGATAGTGCTCAGCGGGGGCGAGGTGAGGCAGGGGGTGGAATGAGAAGGGACAGACGTCCAAGCGGGGGGGGGGGCGACTGAGATGAGCAGGGTGGGCTGGCCCCGGAGGGGGGGGCTCAGTAGAACACCACGCTGGACTTCCCTCCGGGGGGGTTCAGCACCCGGTTGTGCGCGCGGCGCTTGGGGCCCAGGTGGGGCTCGTGGTTCTTGCCGGAGTCGTCTTGGAGACAGGTGGGCGTGGCCTCCGGCGCTGGCTCCAGGACAGCCAGGGGGGCGGCGGCCTCCTCCTCGACAGGTGAAGCGGGCGGGGCCAAGATTGGCTCCTCCTCCTTCACCTCCACCGGGCTCAGCTGGGGAGACACTGGAGGGGCACACACGTTAGCAGGTGCACCCAGAGCATGCTAGTGGACCGACGGCCAGGCGGCCAGGCGGCCAATGAGAGACCGGGCCGCTCTTTGAGTCACTAGATCAGGATTTCGCTTCCAGGGACATTTAGCTTGATAGATTTAGAATTCAAGCACTTCAGAAAGCCATTAAACATCCTTTACCTGCTAGCTCCGGCTCAGGCGTCACAATAACCTCCTCCTGTGAAATACAAAAGAAACGCATAAACCAACTAGTGTGGAACGAGCTATGATGGTTCAATGGGAGGACAGATCGATACATCTTCTATTAATAGTTAATGCCAGTCACACCCGTTACCCAAGGAATCCATCTCAATAATGTAGTGCCAGTGGAAGGAAACACACCCACACGTACGGGCCATGGCCCGCACACAGCGCGGCAGAACGCTGGCGTACCTTTGGTTTACTAGGGGGGGCGGGCTCTGCCCCTCCAAAGATGTTGCTGCTTTGTCTCCCTGGAGCCACCGGTCTGGGCTGGGGGGCCGGGTCATCACCGAATATACCACTGGCCTTCCCGCCTAGAAACACAGAGAGAGAGACAGAGAGAAAGGAGGGTTTGGTGATGGAGGCACTTTCATTGCACAGAAAAGCACATCACAACGACCTGGCAGTTTTCACACCCAGGCCCCTGGAGGCTTCGACAGGCCAGCCTTTATTCGCTGCCACACCATAAAGTCAGAGGGACGCGGAGGGCGTGAGGTCAGCTGGCAGTGAAACCTTGTGCTGCACTGGGGATGGGATGCACCCCCTACCTGTGGGGTCATAGAGCCTGGTGTTCACCTACCTGGGGGGTTGGAGCGTCTGGTGTTGACCTGTCGAGGTTCGTCAGGAGCAAAGATGGAGGACGACGTGTGGTTGGGCCGTCTCATGGGCGCAGCGTCTTCCTCATAGCCACCGAAAAGGTTGCTGGAGGTACCGCCCGGAGGCCGCAGAACTCTGCAGAGAACAGAGAGAGAGCGTGTTGGTTCTGCAGTGGTCAGAGGGAGCCTCCCGTCACCCTCCCCGTCTCTCTGCTGTTCATCTGATAGTCCTGCTTCCTTCAGACGCGTCTCACCAGTATGGAAATAGTTTGCCGATTCATCTCTGAATGCAGCCTTTTAGTTTGCTATGGCATGATGGACGTGTGCACACTTGTCTGACGGCATGATGAACAAAGTGCTGTCATTATTATTGCCCTAATGCTACAAAAACACAATCTAAAAATCATTAACAAAAGGTAACATGAACACGGATCATTATGTATTTATAGAATTTTATTATGTATTTTTAGAACAGAAGACTAGAAGAAAATACAGACACCAGAGCGTGATCCCATGAGAAAGTACGCACATAACGGCCGCTGAGGAGGCCCGTTATTTGTTTAATAAATACGCAGCGGACCTCCCTCATAATGTCACAACCGACAACTTATCTCTTCATTATAAAAAAAAATGGGCACAAGTCCGCTGACTGGCCGCTGGGCAGACAAAGGGCAGCCTGGCCTCCCCGTGGGCCGCCGCTATCGGCGGGCTGCGCGCGGACCTTCTCCGGACTTCACTTCCGCAGCCCGGCTAGCCTGGGCGTTAGCAGAGGGGCTAACTCCACTTAGTTCAGCCAGCTTACTGTCCGAAACGGAGGGTAATGACTTCGAATTTAAGTCGCCACATTGCCAACAAATAGTCTAAAGGCAACCAAGTATGCGGAAAGGAGAAGCGTTGTCGTTGACAGTTTAAAGTAAGAAAGCTAGAGCTAACGTTAGTGTTTTGAGCCAAGGGAACAGAGCTAATGCTACTTAGCAATATTAGCCCAAATAGGCTCAACTAGCCAACAGTGGATACAAGATAATGCATTTATATTTGTACATCGAAATAAATATATGGTTTGGGTACCTTGAACTTGGTTTTGCAGCATTGTCCAATCCTTGAAACATGTTGGTTGAAGTCATTGTGGCGTTGTGAGTCGACAGAACTCCGCGGACCCCTACAGCAACAGCCAGCTGGACACACTGCTTTAAGTCCGTCCTCCCTCTGACGTGGAGGGCTCTGACTGGTCAGAAGGACGTGTAGCCAATAGATGAGGTGTATTTGAGTTCCAGGGATACCTACAGCATTTGTGATTGGCCCGTTTTAATGCCAATCACTCAATAGGTGCAGCCCATCTTTTTCGGACACACCCCATCGAGATTCTAACCGCATGCTCAACAGGGGCGACGCATTATTATGTTTGTAATTATGCTGTACGCTATTTGTTTATGAACTATAAAACATACATTGTAATATTCGGTGAAATATCTATCTATTGATAATCGCAACGTGGGAGGAGGGAAACAATTGGCCGCATGCGAATTCCCTCTCTACTCGGCGATTGGAAGGCTGTCCTGTCAATCTCCTTTCTGACAAATCGTGGGGTTTGTTTTTGAGTTGGCGAGGGCGTGCTGAACCGCGTGCAGAGGTGCGGGAACTGTCAGTGAGGCGCGAGCTACCACGGAGCGTTTAGTGAACTTATGTTAAGACGAGTGTCTCTCATACCGACGAGTGTTACTCAAACCGACGCCTGTCAGTCATACAGACGACTGCCAGTCACACAGACGACTGTCAGTCACACAGACGAGCAGAAAGGTAAGGTTTTCTACCTTTGTACTTTGTCTCACAGTTCCTCCTTTCTGTGAGATGTATTCATTGATTTATATTCATACACTTTATGATGAGTAACGGTGACATGTGGAGGAGCTGACTCAAGAGGCAGGGCTGGGTTAATGCAGAATATATGGTTGTGTTTCTAGTTATGGTTGTGTTTCTAGTTATGTTTCTAGTTATGGTTGTGTTACTAGTTATGGTTGTGCTTCTAGTTATGGTTTGTGTTCATAGTTATGGTTGTGCTTCTAGTTATGTACCTCGTGCTAGATAACTGTACATTATACCCAGAAACATGCCCTTATTTCATTATTAACATGCCTATGAAACTCCTCCAATGGTTGGTAGCTTTGCAGTTGGACTTGTAATTCATTTTAAGTGGTCAAACCATCAAATAATTGTGGTGTCTCCAAAAATCCACATAGATATAGAGATCAGACATTAGTAGTATTTAGATGAATTTATGTGACCTTCGTTTTTCAAAAGTCTGTTAAGGACTCGATTCAGCCCAGGCTCGATACCAGTCGGCTCCACGTTAAGTTAGATCTCAAACTAGTCTACCATGAGTATCAGTTCAGCATTACATCCTTAAGTCTGATTAAAGTACTGCACCGTGTAGTGACAGTGCACTGGGTTCCCTTGCTGAGACAGGATACACTATTACTTTGTTATCAACCTATGTCCAGTATAATGTTTCGTTTGGTCTGAACCCTGGATTGACCGCGGTTTGATGGTGAGACCACACTCCGTGTGAAGTGCTGAATGACGTGCAATAAAACAAACGGTTCACATGCGGACCAGATAGTCTTTATAATTACAATAAACCACCAGGTCCAGTTTTATTCCCCCCAAATCAAATCTAGTGTATTTTCCCAGTGAAAACCTGGTATCGGAGAGTGTTTGATACCCAGAGTGTAAGTTAGTAGTAGTTGTGCAGAGCCTGGCTCCTCGGTGAGGGATGTCCTGACGAGGCGCTGCCCCGCCAGTCGCTCGGGGAACAGGAGAACCACCACACCGTCGCGGTCCCGATTATGCTCGATTTGATCCCGTTTTGCCCATCAAACCCGTCGGATCCATGGTGAAGAGAAAGAAGAGCTCGTCCGCCACCGAGGAGCCTGAGACCGGGTAACCTGCTCCAGAAGAAGCCCTTTATCTAAAGCTCGGAGCTCAGGCTCGTCGTCGTCTCTCAAGGCGCTAAACCCAAAGGCGCTGCATTTGAATTTAGTTGAATTTCTGTACAAATGTCATAGATTCCAACATGAGGACAACCAGCCGAACACAGCGGGCGGGTTGTACTCTGTATTTAACTCTTAATAACCAGGTAGTAAGGACTAATGTGTACGGGGTGTTGTGTTGGGATGGAGAGGGATTTGAAACAAACAGCGGCGGCCATGTTGAGTGGAGACAACGTCGTCTTTAGAAGTTAATTTAGCGCACTCTTCTCCTTTTAATGTGACATTACTTCTTTTATTGTGTTTTATTAGAATGACATTGGGCTCCAGGGAGGGGATCGGTGTCGATGGACGGAGGAATTCGTCCCGAAAGCCAGAAGGTTGTGAGGAGGAGGAGGACGGGGAGACGGGGAGCGAGGATCGCGATACAAAGGGAGACGGAGCGGAGAGCCTTCATCCATCAACCGTAGGAAGCCCGGGGCTCCCCGGCCCGGTGCCCCCCGGCCCGGTGCTGACCGAGCCCGGACCCGGCTCGGCACCACCGCCCCTAACCTCCACTGAACCCACTCCCCCGAGTCACGACCAGCATCATTTTCTCCGATCCAGCGTTCGTCCTCCGAGCAAGCGGATCCGGAAGGACTCGGTCGGCCCGGCCGGCGACGGGCCCGGTGGGTCTAGGTCCAGAGGTAAGACCGGTGATCACTTATTAATCTTGGATTTAGGGTTCATTCCCCGGTTATTACGTAGAGAATTAAGTGTATCGCAGACTGCGATTTGCTGCAATTGTCGGTGGTCGAGTACTCCCTGCGTCGGCGGGTTGTTGAGAGAACTATTGTCTGCTTGAATTGGTTCCCAGTTAAAGACAATTTTCTATATCAATATGTATAGGACAGGGAGGGAAACTTTCGAACTGAATTTAACCTTTGTACGATTTGTGCATCTGCCAGCTCGCTTTTTGCACAAATATAAAATCCTCTTAGAAAGTGCCAATGCATTGTCATATACAATAACTTGCATGTATTTGGGAGACTTTAACTACTGCAGGAAATGTCAAAGATTTGATACGAATTGTCAACATTTTGCTTATTATTTTGTAATGCAAGAAACGCATTCTTGTGGTTGTATACTTTGTAGAAATGTAGTCTTTGTAGGGTTTAAGAACACCACCATAGTCCAGATGATGTCTTCCCCATCCTCTCTGAATGCAATGCGTCTATCCATCAGACCATAGACATAGCTGGTTCATTTTATACTGACACATTTTGGGATGGAAAACCATCTCAAGGATCAGTCATCTACTACTAAGTAACTTGTGTTTGGTGAGTAGCCCTGACAGCTATGTGACCCTAAACCACTGCGCTGTGTGTACTCCTTAAGTAAAACAACTTCTGGCAATGAAGTTAAGTATTAGTGGTAGTGTGTTTTTACTGTCTTGGCAGTCAAAGCGCTCTTGCTGGCTCTCATTGACCATTGTAACTAGCTTTATTACCGAACACAAGTGTCGCAGATTAGGGACACAGTATAATTCATGCAGATAGTGTCCCTGAAGACCAGTCTAGTCACCACACAGCTATAATCCACCACACAGGACCAGTGGCTCCGTGCTGTTCTGTAAATAATATCATAATATTAGGACTCAAATATAGGTCAAACGTGTAACTTCGCTCTCTCATATATAAATATAACCAAATATAAATATTGCCATGCACTTTCTTTTGCATCTTCCTTACTTGTAAAGGAAAACTTTTACCGGCAGACCTTAGAACAAGATTTTTCTCTCACAACGTTTGTTTTTGAAGTTTGTTGGAACTAATCCATCTAACTAGCTCCATGCTGCTCTCCTCTGATACTACTGAACTAATCCATCTAACTAGCTCCATGCTGCTCTCCTCTGATACTACTGAACTAATCCATCTAACTAGCTCCATGCTGCTCTCCTCTGATACTACTGAACTAATCCATCTAACTAGCTCCATGCTGCTCTGCTGTGATGCTACTTAACTAGTACGTCTAACTAGCTCCATGATAACTAGCTTCCCTGGACTGTGCACGCCAGTTTCTTCATCCTAATTCAGTTTGGTCTCTGGTGGCGCTGTTGGGGGGTTCTGCGGTTCCCCACGGCAGTTTGGGTCAAGTTATTCCAGAAGGGAGGGAGGAACGATGACCTGATTCTGGGGGTAGGAAGGTGGACTTAGGGGGTCAACAGAGGGGTCAACAGAGGGGTCAACAGAGGGGTCAACAGAGGGGTCAACGGCTGCACGTCAAGGTGTTGTTTCATGCGTTTTGCATCGCTAGTGTTGGGGCCAGTTTCTGTAAGCCATTCCCGGTTTGTGCAGATAAAGGGAAGCGAAGGTTCATGTTGTGGACGGCGTATCGCTGGCTCGTCTGCTGCTGTCTGCTGGGGTTGTGGGCTGTGGTTTGGCTCTTCGAGGGCCTCCTTGTTTCAAGTTGTTTTGGATCGGTGCACGCTTTTGGACCAGGCTGAAGAAGCCCCATGATTGCTTCCATCTCCCCTCTGGAACCTCTGGCAGAGCTGACGGGCGCAGGCGAGATCTGTCCGTGTGCACCCTGATGGTTCTGGCTGTGTCTTTACTGCTGTGTCTCTCGGTCGGGTTGTCGTTCAGACATGGCCTCCCTAGACGAGAGGAAACAGGTCTCAAATGTGTCATTTTTAAAGTGCGTTTCATATCATTTTTCGCATTGTGTGTGTGTGTGTGTGTGTGTGTGTGTGTGTGTGTGTGTGTGTGTGTGTGTGTGTGTGTGTGTGTGTGTGTGTGTGTGTGTGTGTGTGTGTGTGTGTGTGTGTGTGTGTGTGTTGTCCCCTCCCTCCAAGGTGCAGAGGGTGGCTCCTCCTCCCAGGGCGCCTCGGGGCCGTCCGGCTCGGCTGCGGGGGCCGCGGCCGGGGGGGTGTCGAAGGCGTCCCGGGGCCCGGCCGACAAAGAGGAGCAGGCGGGGAACCAGAAGAGGGCCCGGCGCCAGTGGGAGTCCTGGAGCGCAGAGGACAAGAACAGCTTCTTCGAGGGGCTGTACGAGGTAGGCTGCTTCTTTAGGGGCTGTACGGTAGGCTGCTTCTTTAGAGGCTGTACGGTAGGTAGGCTGCTTCTTTAGAGGCTGTACGGTAGGCTGCTTCTTTAGGGGCTGTATGAGGTAGACTGCTTCTTTAGAGGCTGTACGGTAGGCTGCTTCCTTACAGTCTGTACGGTAGGCTGCTTCTTTAGGGGCTGTACGGTAGGCTGCTTCTTTAGAGGCTGTACGGTAGGTAGGCTGCTTCTTTAGGGGCTGTACGGTAGGCTGCTTCTTTAGGGGCTGTACGGTAGGCTGCTTCTTTAGGGGCTGTACGGTAGGCTGCTTCCTTACAGACTGTACGGTAGGCTGCTTCTTTAGGGGCTGTACGGTAGGCTGCTTCCTTACAGTCTGTACGGTAGGCTGCTTCTTTAGGGGCTGTACGGTAGGCTGCTTCTTTAGGGGCTGTACGGTAGGCTGCTTCTTTAGGGGCTGTACGGTAGGCTGCTTCTTTAGGGGCTGTACGAGGTAGGCTGCTTCTTTAGGGGCTGTACGGTAGGCTGCTTCTTTAGGGGCTGTACGGTAGGCTGCTTCTTTAGGGGCTGTACGAGGTAGGCTGCTTCTTTAGAGGCTGTACGAGGTAGGCTGCTTCCTTACAGTCTGTACGGTAGGCTGCTTCTTTAGGGGCTGTACGGTAGGCTGCTTCCTTGCTGCTTCTTCGAGGGGATTATTATTGAAGAAGACTAAAACACTGGAGATCAGTCTTTCTAGCCTTACAGTAAATTGTCCCACATGCTATTCTCTCAACTTATCTGTGTTAATATTTCACAACATATTGGATCTTTTCTGTGTATTTTTGACTCCTGCTGCCCAGTCTTAAGGGAATTCTATTGTCTTGGTTTCAAGACGATGGCCAAACCAAAGTCTTTGAGGCAGCCTGTGTGACGCCTCCTCCCTCCTCCCTCCTCCCTCCTCCCTCCTCCCTCCTCCCTCCTCCCTCCTCCCTCCTCCCCCAGCATGGGAAGGACTTTGAGGCCATCCAGAACAACATCGCCATGAAGTACAAGAAGAGGGGCAAGCCGGCCAACATGGTGAAGAACAAGGAGCAGGTCCGCCACTTCTACTACCGCACCTGGCACAAGATCTCCAAACACATCGACTTCGCCAATGGTGAGTGTTCACCCCCAGAGGCTCCAGGGCCCCCACTCCCCCAGAGACCCCAGTCTCCCCCCTGAATGTCGAGGTTCAGACATCAGCGTTCACCTAGACTCTGCTTCGCCCCCCCCCTTATATCTATAACTCTTTATCGTCCCCCACTGGGATCATTGTGATTGGACATTAGTGAGACAGAAAGCATGTGACAGAAAGAACTCTGTCCAGTCTAGTCTCCAGCAGGGGGTGCTGCAGTGTTCTAGGTGATGGGGGTCATGGGAACGTGTGCCTTGTGCAGAGCGTTATGACCGAGATAAAGAGCGATGTACAAACCGGGACCTGGACTGTTGACCGTCTCACCGTGGGTCCTCTGCACCAGGGCCGTGCGTGGTGATGAGCTGCAGCGTGCGTGGTGAAGAGCTGCAGCGTGGTGAAGAGCTGCAGCGTGGTGAAGAGCTGCAGCGTGGTGATGAGCTGTAGCGTGGTGGTGATGAGCTGCAGCGTGGTGATGAGCTGCAGCGTGGTGATGAGCTGCAGCGTGGTGATGAGCTGTAGCGTGCGTGGTGATGAGCTGCAGCGTGGTGATGAGCTGCAGCGTGCGTGGTGATGAGCTGCAGCGTGGTGATGAGCTGCAGCGTGGTGATGAGCTGCAGCGTGCGTGGTGATGAGCTGCAGCGTGCGTGGTGATGAGCTGTAGCGTGCGTGGTGATGAGCTGTAGCGTGGTGATGAGCTGCAGCGTGGTGATGAGCTGCAGCGTGCGTGGTGATGAGCTGCAGCGTGGTGATGAGCTGCAGCGTGCGTGGTGATGAGCTGCAGCGTGGTGATGAGCTGCAGCGTGGTGATGAGCTGCAGCGTGCGTGGTGATGAGCTGTAGCGTGGTGATGAGCTGTAGCGTGCGTGGTGATGAGCTGTACCGTGCGTGGTGATGAGCTGCAGCGTGGTGATGAGCTGCAGCGTGCGTGGTGAAGAGCTGCAGCGTGCGTGGTGATGAGCTGCAGCGTGGTGATGAGCTGCAGCGTGCGTGGTGAAGAGCTGCAGCGTGCGTGGTGATGAGCTGCAGCGTGCGTGGTGATGAGCTGCAGCGTGGTGATGAGCTGTGGTGATGAGCTGCAGCGTGCGTGGTGAAGAGCTGCAGCGTGCGTGGTGATGAGCTGCAGCGTGGTGATGAGCTGTGGTGATGAGCTGCAGCGTGCGTGGTGAAGAGCTGCAGCGTGCGTGGTGATGAGCTGCAGCGTGCGTGGTGATGAGCTGCAGCGTGCGTGGTGACGAGCTGCAGCGTGCGTGGTGATGAGCTGCAGCGTGCGTGGTGATGAGCTGCAGCGTGCGTGGTGACGAGCTGCAGCGTGCGTGGTGATGAGCTGCAGCGTGCGTGGTGATGAGCTGCAGCGTGCGTGGTGATGAGCTGCAGCGTGCGTGGTGACGAGCTGCAGCGTGCGTGGTGATGAGCTGCAGCGTGGTGATGAGCTGCAGCGTGGTGATGAGCTGTGGTGATGAGCTGCAGCGTGCGTGGTGATGAGCTGTGGTGATGAGCTGCAGCGTGCGTGGTGACGAGCTGCAGCGTGCGTGGTGATGAGCTGTGGTGATGAGCTGCAGCGTGCGTGGTGATGAGCTGCAGCGTGGTGATGAGCTGCAGCGTGCGTGGTGATGAGCTGCAGCGTGCGTGGTGATGAGCTGCAGCGTGGTGATGAGCTGCAGCGTGGTGATGAGCTGCAGCGTGCGTGGTGATGAGCTGCAGCGTGGTGATGAGCTGCAGCGTGCGTGGTGATGAGCTGCAGCGTGCGTGGTGATGAGCTGCAGCGTGGTGATGAGCTGTAGCGTGCGTGGTGATGAGCTGCAGCGTGCGTGGTGATGAGCTGCAGCGTGCGTGGTGATGAGCTGCAGCGTGGTGATGAGCTGCAGCGTGCGTGGTGATGAGCTGCAGCGTGCGTGGTGATGAGCTGCAGCGTGCGTGGTGATAAGGTGTAGCGTGCGTGGTGATGAGCTGTAGCGTGGTGATGAGCTGCAGCGTGCGTGGTGATGAGCTGTAGCGTGGTGGTGATGAGCTGCAGCGTGGTGGTGATGAGCTGCAGCGTGCGTGGTAATAAGGTGTAGCGTGCGTGGTGACGAGCTGCAGCGTGCGTGGTGACGAGCTGTAGCGTGCGTGGTGACGAGCTGTAGCGTGTCCTCTGTGCAGTGTACACCCGGGTGCTGAAGAAGTCGTCCCAGGAGCTGTACGGACTCATCTGCTACGCCGAGCTGCGCAAGAAAGTAGGAGGACGTGAGTGGAGCCGCCTCTAGTGGAGACGGAAGAGCGTCACGCTGCTGGGCACTGGGATCGGTCCTGAAGCACTGGGATCGGTCCTGAAGCACTGGGATCGGTCCTGAAGCACGCCTTGTTATTCACACTGCTCTCTCTCTCCTTCTCTCTCCCCCCCACAGTCATGGACGATAAGAATGTGACAAAGCTCAACGAGCTCATCCAGAATGGGTAAGTGTGTGTGTGCGTGTGTGTGTGTGTGTGTGTGTCCGTGCCCCCCCCCCCCCCCCCCCCCCAGTAACAGCTCCTGTGTGTCTGAGCAGGGCCACCACAGTGCGCTCCAAGGGAAGGAACCTGCGGATCAAAGCCCCCATGTGCCGGGCCCTGAAGAAGCTGTGTGACCCAGACGGTGAGCATGAGGACGCGTTGAAACTCCTCCCCCCACCCTAACCCCCCTCAACCCCCCCCCCCCCCTTGGTGACGGTTCCTGGGTTCCACTGGTAGCCGATGAGAGAGAGGCGCGAGGACATCCCAGCTTGGTGTTCTCCCGTGTCAGTGCAGCATGGTGCAGGCTGTGTGTGTGAAGGACTGCTGAGCAGGTGCAGGGACCAGAGACTGGGTGGTAGTAGTGACGGGACTGTGTGTTAATTCAGTGTGGTGTAAAGGGAGGGAGTGAAACCGTCTCACAGCATTGAGCACCGAATGGGGGGGACGGACAATGCCACCATAAAAGCCCCCCTATTTGATCACTTCCTGGGACGAGGGGTGGTCTGTCCGTGCTCCAGGGAGAAACCATCCATCCGTCTGAAAGGGCGATGCATGTCAGCCTGGGTTCATCAGGGGGGTGGAGGTCAGCGGAGATCCCAGGGTGCCACAGCCTTTCTCTGGTGTCCTGGTCTCTGTCCTGGGGTCTGGCCAGCCTGGGTTCATCAGGGGGATGGAGGTCAGCAGAGATCCCAGGGTGCCACAGCCTTTCTCTGGTGTCCTGGTCTCTGTCCTGGGGTCTGGCCGTCTGGGTTTACCGTCGGAGCTCCGGATGTAATGGTCTGTTATGGATGTTCAGAGGAACCAGGAACAACAGCAGAGGGGAGGCCCTCCGCTGTAGCGCCCCCTGTAGGACACTACCTCGGCTCGCTTCCCCTAAATAACTTCTGCGTCAGCCTGACAATAATAGTATTTACTGCCGCAAAGAATCTCGCTAGTTGGTGAATGTTTCCAGATCTTTCTATCTCCTATTGAGTGCATTGAGTGTTGCTTGCTCTTTAAAGATCTCCTATTATACTACTTTTCTGGTCTTTATTTCTTATTAATGACTCCTATAGAGCAACCTGACACGAATCACAGCACAAAAAACAATTTCGATTTTCGGGAAACTCTTCCTCTCTTCTGGGCGCTTTCAGCATTCTCTGTCAACACTCGGCTTCGTCCTTCTCCGCCCCCTCGCCCTCCTCCTGCCAACCCCACTCCGTTGTGATTGGTTACCTTCCGGAAGAGCATGTTGCAGCATTACCATACATGGAAAATCTATTGTTCTGAGATTTGAACAAGTGAATGGCGACCGACGTCCCTATTGTTTAGCGCTCTGTACAGCCACCCCAGAATACGTCTAAATGCATGTACACTTTAGTATGGTTAAACACGACTATAAATCATTATAACAACGTTTATAGGTCATAAAAGTCGAAAAAGCATAATAGGTGCTCTGTAATGTGTGACAGAGTGTATTGAGTGTATTGAGCCTCATGGTGTCGTCCCCCCCCAGGGATGAGTGAGGAGGAGGACCAGAGGCCCGCCCGCCTCCCCCTGAAGGTGGCCGTGGAGCTGCAGCCGCGCACCAACCACTCCTGGGCCCGCGTCCAGAGCCTGGCCCACAACCCGCGCCTCAGGTCAGCGGCGGGGGGCTCTAGCACTACACACCCGTTACTCACTACCAACCCACACGAGGAGCGCAGAGGAAGGCACCTTGAACTGTTCGACCGCTCACGTGTGATGCTGCTCCTCAACCACCGAGTCTCGAGTTTAGAAAGCAGAAACCTCGCCGATCTCTGACGATGGAGACGGTGAAGTTAGTGTAACAAGACCCCCCGTGTATCAGGCCTTAGACTGGGCTGTGTGGTCCCTGGGCCGTAGTACCGGCCGGGGGTCTTGTCTCTCCTCAGTGTCCCTAACCTTACCAGAGGCTTTCTGCAATTAATGCATATTGTCTTGATATTTCTTTGTTTGTGTTTTATTTACTTTTAAACTGACTCTTTGCTGTTGGTGTTCGTTGTATACACAATTGACCTGCAAAAATTGTGCATGGTTCCATATGTTATATTATATATATTATATTATAGCCCATTGAGCTGCCTGCGTGTCTGGACTGCGCTCTAAACCTCGCCCTGTCCCTCCCCCAGGATGATGGTGGAGCTCCACCGCACGGTGGCCAGCCTCATCGAGTACCTGAAGCACAAGTGGGCCTTCCACGACGAGCGCATCGTATCCTCACGCCCGTACCGCTCCACGGCCAGGGGGGGTTGAACCCGGGGGGGGGACGACGACACAGGGGGGCTGACCCCTGACCCCTGACCCCCGGACGTCTGGGAGGAGCTGGGGGGGCTTTGGGAATTACTAATCCTGGTCCTATCCGAAGGCTTTGATAGAATCTGTTTTTGAGAGAAGGTTAACCGTTCCAATGATCTCTTAAAGTCCCGGGCAGGGCCGGGCATCACGTACCCCCTCGCCCCCCCTCTGTGTTTCCACTCCTTGACCCCGCCCCTAGCTGAAGAGTCTGCGTGAGCGGGAGGCTCTGGAGGGCCCCGCGGGCCCCGGGCCCACCCCCCCGGGCCGGCCCCGGGCGGAGGAGCTGTTCCTGTACCCGGCGGAGTGCAGCACGGTGACGGCGCTGCCGGGGGTGGCCCGCGTGGTGCACTCCAAGGCCTCGTGCACCGTGCACTGGCAGGAGAGCGGCCGGGCGCGGCCCGGGGGGGGGGCGCGCCCCGGGGCCAAGGACCTGCAGGCTGCCCAGATCCTGGGCATCCACGGCCCTGCCCCGCCGCCCCGCGGTGGGCCCCGGGCCGGGCGGGGGGCCGACCCCCGGCGGGCCGAGCCCCCGCCCGCCTACGACCCGCCCGCCGAGCCGGGGGGGGAGGAGAGAAAGGCCCCGCCCCCCGGGGCCCCTCCCCCCTCCCAGACGAGCTCGGGGCCCAAGGTGGAGGCGGGGAACGGGGAGGGGCCCGACGCCGGGGCCGGCCCCCCCGAGGAGGCGGGCGGCGGGCCCCCGGGTGCCACCTCGCCCGGTCCGGAGAGGCGCCCCTGCGGCGGCGTGGAGGACACGCCCGCCGCCGCCGCCACCGCCGCCGCCCCCTCCCCGGACGCCAAGCCCCCGGGGGCCCGCGGCGAGGAGGGCGGGGCCCCGCGGCCCCCCAGCGCGCTGGAGGAGAAGGAGCGGCTGGCGGAGGCCATCCGGGAGGGGGGCTGGAGCGTGGGGGGGGCGGACGGCGTGACGCTGGCGGAGCTCTACCTGATGCTGGGGCGGCCAAGCAAGCTGCAGCTGGAGTACGAGTGGCAGCCGGCCCCGCCCCCCCCTGACCCCGCCCCCGCCGGCCCCCCCGCCCCTCAGCCACGCCCCCCCAGCGCCAACCGGGTGCTGCGCTGCCTCCTGAGGCTGGTGGCCACCGAGGTCAACCCCAAGCCGCTGGTACGTACTGGGGGGTACTGGGTGGGACTGGTTTGGACTGGTTGTACTGGTACTGTTGTACTGGGTTGGACTGGTTGTACTGGTACTGTTGTACTTGTTGCTGGGTTGGCCTGACCCCTGTCCTGTGTTCCCCCCCCCCCTCCAGGCTCCAGAGCAGGGCTCCAGCGCCCCGTCGCCCCTCAAGCTGCCCCAGGAGGAGCAGAGCGGGGCCCTCACCCCCCCGGGGAAGGGGCCCGCCCCCGCCGTCCGCAGCCCGGGCTGTGGCCGCCATCCCCCCTCCCTGCGGGGGCCCAAGGCCCTCCTGCCCAACGCCGCCGCCGGTAGGTCACGCGATTTCAACGTTGACCAAAATAATCGTGATTATGATTTGTCCCGTAACCGATCAGCCCTACCTGAGGCGCTGCCCCCGTCCATGAGATGATACACACGTCATTATGCTAACCGTACACTCAGTCCCGTGCTGCTCTCTCCCTCCACAGGGGGGCGCCACCTGCCCCGCTCCCTGCTGGGCGCGGCGCCGGGCGGGGACCTGGAGGGCGGCGTGTTCGCCATCCCCACCACGCTGCCGCCCAACAGCTCCCGACACTCCCGCATGTTCTCCCCCAACAAGGAGGCGCAGCTGGCCTTCAGGCAGCAGCTGGACTCCATCAGCGTAAGGACCCCCCCCCCCCCCATAAGCACCCTGTTCTCCCACCCCTCAAGTCCTCACACAGATTCAGTTTGTTTTACAATCATAGCAATAATTATAATTAATAATTAAAATATCAAATGTCTGTGAGCAGATAAAAGCTTTCAGTGTTCCGAACCCAATTGATAACGTGGTGGACTGATGAACGCTGTGACTGGGTGGCTGTCCTGTAGTGGTACTGTCCCGTAGTGGTACTGTCCCGTAGTGGTACTGTCCTGTAGTGGTACTGTCCTGTAGTGGTACTGTCCTGTAGTGGTACTGTCCTGTAGTGGTACTGTCCTGTAGTGGTACTGTCCTGTAGTGGTACTGTCCTGTAGTGGTACTGTCCTGTAGTGGTAGTGGTACTGTCCCGTAGTGGTACCGTCCCGTAGTGGTACTGTCCCGTAGTGGTACTGTCTTGTAGAGGTACTGTCCTGTAGTGGTACTGTCCTGTAGTGGTACTGTCCCGTAGTGGTACTGTCCCGTAGTGGTACTGTCCTGTAGTGGTACTGTCCTGTAGTGGTACCGTCCCGTAGTGGTACTGTCCTGTAGTGGTACTGTCCTGTAGTGGTACTGTCCTGTAGTGGTACTGTCCTGTAGTGTAGTGGTACTGTCCCGTAGTGGTACTGTCCTGTAGTGGTACTGTCCTGTAGTGGTACTGTCCTGTAGTGTAGTGGTACTGTCCTGTAGTGGTACTGTCCTGTAGTGGTACTGTCCTGTGGTCGGCTGAAGGCTGACGGTGTCTCCCCACTCCAGATGCAGTCCGATCTGTTCCTGGCCAAGCAGAAGAAACCACGCAGCAGACAACTCCGCAAGCCGCTGGTGGTTCAGGTGAGACGCGCCCTCCACTCTGAGCAGGCTCAGGACGGGTCAGCTGGGACACGCCCTCCACTCTGAGCAGGCTCAGGACGGGTCAGCTGGGACACGCCCTCCGCTCTGAGCAGGCTCAGGACGGGTCAGCTGGGACACGTCCTGCACTCTGAGCAGGCTCAGGACGGGTCAGCTGGGACACGCCCTCCGCTCTGAGCAGGCTCAGGACGGGTCAGCTGGGACACGTCCTCCGCTCTGAGCAGGCTCAGGACGGGTCAGCTGGGACACGTCCTCCACTCTGAGCAGGCTCAGGACGGGTCAGCTGGGACACGCCCTCCGCTCTGAGCAGGCTCAGGACGGGTCAGCTGGGACACGCCCTCCGCTCTGAGCAGGCTCAGGACGGGTCAGCTGGGACACGTCCTCCGCTCTGAGCAGGCTCAGGACGGGTCAGCTGGGACACGCCCTCCACTCTGAGCAGGCTCAGGACGGGTCAGCTGGGACACGCCCTCCACTCTGAGCAGGCTCAGGACGGGTCAGCTGGGACACGCCCTCCGCTGTAAAGAAGAGTGTTCACTCATAATGTCAGCCTCAAAGATTAAAATGTGTTCCCGCTGGCGCCAGGGCAGCAGTGCCCGTTACAGCTCCGTGTACCCGCCCTACCTATGGTCTCCTCTCTCCATCTACCCGCATGGGTCCAAAGCAGAGAAGAATGTCCCCCTAAAAGGGAGGAATAAAGGATAACTTACCTTAACTTAACTTGGTACAACGTCTCTCTGTGTCCTCAGAGGACCCTGCTGCCGCGGACCACCGGGGACACGCCCCCCCACGTCTGCTCCTTCTCCATCCTGTCCAACTCCCCCGCCGCAGGTACAGGGGGCGGGACTTCCTGCTGGGCTCAGACCGGTAGCACCTGAAGCTCCGGATGGCCTTCTGTTTTCTTCTCTATCCTTTGTTTGTTGGTTTGTTGGTTTGTTGGTTTGTTGGTTTGTTGGTTTGTTGGTTTGTTGGTTTGTCTGTTGGTTTGTTTTACCGTTTCTTTCTTCTTCTTTTCATCCTTCTTTCCTTCTTGCTTCCTTCCTTCCTTCCTTGGCTCAACCTCACTTCCTGTTTCTTCCGACAGGAACCGGCTCCTTCCGGCCAATCCAGACGCGCCTGGCCCCCACGTCCCGCCCCCTCCCCTCCAAAGCGTCTCCCGCCAACCCCAGCCTCTCACGTACGAGCAGCATGAACCCTCATGTGTTCATACATCATCCTGGAACCCCAACTCATGTGTTCATACATCATCCTGGAACCACACCTCATGTGTTCATACATCATACTGGAACCACACCTCATGTGTTCATACATGGAGCCACACCTCATGTGTTCATACATGGAACCCCACCTCATGTGTTCATACATGGAACCACACCTCATGTGTTCATACATCATCCTGGAACCACACCTCATGTGTTCATAAATCATACTGGAACCCCACCTCATGTGTTCATACATCATCCTGGAACCACACCTCATGTGTTCATACATCATCCTGGAACCACACCTCATGTGTTCATACATCATACTGGAACCACACCTCATGTGTTCATACATGGAGCCACACCTCATGTGTTCATACATCATACTGGAACCACACCTCATGTGTTCATACATCATACTGGAACCACACCTCATGTGTTCATACAACATACTGGAGCCACACCTCATGTGTTCATACACTCATGGAGCCACACCTCATGTGTTCATACATGGAGCCACACCTCATGTGTTCATACATGGAGCCACACCTCATGTGTTCATACACATGGAGCCACACCTCATGTGTTCATACATGGAGCCACACCTCATGTGTTTATACATGGAGCCACACCTCATGTGTTCATACACATGGAGCCACACCTCATGTGTTCATACATGGAGCCACACCTCATGTGTTCATACATGGAGCCACACCTCATGTGTTCATACATGGAGCCACACCTCATGTGTTCATACATGGAGCCACACCTCATGTGTTCATACATGGAGCCACACCTCATGTGTTCATACATGGAGCCACACCTCATGTGTTCATCCATGGAGCCACACCTCATGTGTTCATACATGGAACCACACCTCATGTGTTCATACATGGAGCCACACCTCATGTGTTCATACATTACATTCACACTACATCCCAATGATTTGCTTTATTATTATCATTATTATTAACATTATTGTTAATATTCTGCGCTTCATTTCTTAGGTGCGATCGACCTGGCAGCCAAGTCTGCAGGCATCATCCCGGCCAGCCCCTCCAGGGAGGGGTCCTCGGACCTGGGGGGCCACGCCCTGCTGGACCCCGCGGCCGGGGGCGACGGGGACCTCCGCCCGGACCTCCGCCCGGACCCCGGCCTGCTGCAGCACAACGGCCCCGAGGTAGGGCTGCCCCGGGCCCCCAGGCCGCCGGGCCTGCTGTAGCCGGACCCAGCTCGGTCGCGACCATCGGGCCACAGTTCAAACGACTCTGTACGCCATTGGCTGCTTGCCGTCGCTTCCCTGTCGTCATTGTGTTAAACCAGCCAATAGCCAGGGTACTAGGTCGTACCTGTAGTGAGGCTGGGGGGCAACCCAGTGCACTAGGTCGTACCTGTAGTGAGGCTGGGGGGCGACCCAGTGCACTAGGTCGTACCTGTAGTGAGGCTGGGGGGCGACCCAGTGCACTAGGTCGTACCTGTAGTGAGGCTGGGGGGCGACCCAGGGTACTAGGTCGTACCTGTAGTGAGGCTGGGGGGCGACCCAGGGTACTAGGTCGTACCTGTAGTGAGGCTGGGGGGCGACCCAGTGCACTAGGTCGTACCTGTAGTGAGGCTGGGGGGCGACCCAGTGCACTAGGTCGTACCTGTAGGTGAAGCTGGGCGATTCATTGATTTTTAATCGTAATTCGAATTCAGCGTAAAATGTCAACATGGCAGCAGGCGCCGAAAAAAGTGAGTGTTTAGAGTTTGCCCTAAAGTCTGTAGAAACCAAATTGAGCTTTTCTTAATCATTGTTAAGGTGCGTTCACACCAAACGCGAAGGGGCGATACGATCCAATACATAGTGGACCTAGAGACGCGACTCGGGCGAATTATTCGCCAGAGAAAACCGGCGACAAGTTTTGATTTGTCGCGGCACACTTTCGCCCGGCACAGGCGAGCGCTTTCGCGAGGATTTGTAGCGCGACAAATCGCTCAAGTTGAAATATTTCAACTTTGCCGCGACATTCGCGTGAAGACAGCCAATCAGCGTTCAACAGCGTGGCCACTGAGTGACATGTGCAACGTAACAGCCAATCAGCGTTCAACAGCGTGGCCACTGAGTGACATGTGCAACGTAACAGCCAATCAGCGTTCAACAGCGTGGCCACTGAGTGACATGTGCAACGTAACAGCCAATCAGCATTCAACAGCGTGGCCACTGAGTGACATGTGCAACGTAACAGCCAATCAGCGGTCAACCGTTCCCTGCAGTGCAGTCCGGGGTAGACCGCAGCAAATGCGCCGGACAAAACTTGCACAGCGACAGTTTATGATTTGTCACGCTACAATGCTTGGGCGACAACGTGAACGGGCGACAAATGTGTCTTTTGGTGCAAACGCATCTTTAATCTTCAAATAAAATCAAAACTTAAAAAATATATATATATTAGTCATTTATAGAAAAGAAATAGATCAATCTGGTTTGGTTTGAGGTGGTGGTAGATTCTACATGAGAGCGCCCGGCCCCAGCTCCTACTACTGGGGGGCGTAGGGTGGAGCGGCCCCCTCTAACCCCCCCTGTCCCTGCAGAGCGGGCCCCCTCCCCCCAGGGGCCGGGACCCCGTCCTGCCCCCGCCCAGCGTGGCCTCCCTCCTGGACATCTCCCTCCCCGGCCCCCCCGAGGAGAGCATGCCGCCGGGGGACGGCCACGCCCACATCAGCGACTCCATCATCGAGCTGGCCATCAACTCCTCCCACTTCGGTAGGACACACACACACACACACACACACACACACACACACACACACACACACACACACACACACACACACACACACACACACACACACACACACACACACCCTGCTGTAGCCCTGAGTCCAATGGTGATGGGGATGAACAACATGTAGCGTCCAGACCGGCTGCAGTCTAGAACCCTGTCTGGGTTCTGTGGGGACCCCCTGGGTTCTGTTGGGGACCCCCTGTGTTCTGTTGGGGACCCCCTGGGTTCTGTTGGGGACCCCCTGGGTTCTGTGGGGACCCCCTGGGTTCTGTGGGGACCCCCTGGGTTCTGTTGGGGACCCCCTGGGTTCTGTTGGGGACCCCCTGGGTTCTGTGGGGACCCCCTGGGTTCTGTTGGGGACCCCCTGGGTTCTGTTGGGGACCCCCTGGGTTCTGTTGGGGACCCCCTGGGTTCTGTTGGGGACCCCCTGGGTTGTGTGGGGACCCCCTGGGTTCTGTGGGGACCCCCTGGGTTGTGTGGGGACCCCCTGGGTTGTGTGGGGACCCCCTGGGTTCTGTTGGGGACCCCCTGGGTTCTGTGGGGACCCCCTGGGTTGTGTGGGGGACCCCCTGGGTTGTGTGGGGACCCCCTGGGTTGTGTGGGGACCCCCTGGGTTCTGTGGTGCAGGTGTTGAGTGCTCTCCCCCCCCCCCCCCCCCCCCAGGTGAGGACTCCGCCCTGTCCTCCACCAAGCTGGGCTCCAGTAACGGCTCCAAGCTGCTGGCGGCGTCGCCCCCCGGCAGCCCCTCCCACGGCTGGATCCCCTCGCCCAGCCACGACCCCCAGTGGTACCCCAGCGACTCCTCAGACTCCACGCTGGGCTGCCTGCTCTGTGAGTGTGTGTGTGTGTGTGTGTGTGTGTGTGTGTCTGTGTGTCCCTCGATGGAATTGTTATGACAGAACGTGAGGTGTATCATGATTTCAGTTTTATTAGTTTTTCTTCGTTCAATAAAATCGAACAAAGTGAGCTCACTTTGAAATGAGCAGGACTGCATCATACTGGGTAGACTGGTGTCTCCCAGAGCCTCCTCCTGGTACCAGACCCCCCCCCAGCTCCTCCCCCCTCCCAGACCCTCCCCCCCTCCCAGACCCTCCCCCCCTCCAAGCTCCTCCCCCCTCCTGGTACCAGCCCCCCCCCCCAGCTCCTCCCCCAGTACCAGCCCCTCTCTCTGCCCCCCAGCCAGCCTGGTGTCTCCTGATAAGGGGCGCCGGCCGTGCCCCTCCGGGCCCTCCAGCGGGACGGCCCTGCTGGGGCCCAGCCTCCTGGACTGCAACTCCCACGACTCCTTCCAGTCCCGGGGCCTCCCGGACGTGGCCGAGGTGAGGATGGGATGCTGGTGTGACGCCGGTGTGACGCCGGTGTGATGCTAGTGTGATTTTGGAGTGATGTTGGTGTGATGTCGGTGTGATGCTAGTGTGATGTCGGTGTGATGCTAGTGTGATGTCGGTGTGATGTCGGTGTGATGTCGGTGTGATGTCGGTGTGATGCTAGTGTGATGTCGGTGTGATGCTAGTGTGATGTCGGTGTGATGTTGGTGTGATGTCGGTGTGATGCTAGTGTGATGTTGATGTGATGTCTGCTGTGTGACAGATGGACAGCCAGCTGGCCTGCATGATGAGCGAGAGCAGCGTGGACTACATCGCCCGCTTCAACGACCTCGCCCAGGAGCTGGCCGTGACTGAGCCCTCACACCCTCCTCCACCCTGAGAACCACCCTCCACCCTCCACCTCCTTCAGAGTGACTTCTGTACCATCGTCACTCTGAAGGTCACATCAACACCCGGTTCCCTGGTAACATGCCAACATACCATCAGCTATTCTTCAGTTTTAAAGGTCCTACAGACCATAATAGCCACCTGCTGAACCACAGGAGGTGAGGGACAGCAGAGAGATGTTTGAGGACGGTCTCCAGCTCCAGTGAAGTGCCTCCCCCCTATTGGCTGATCAGGCCAGCGGGGACCAGCGACGGCCTTCGGCCCTCCAGCGCTCTGAATGTTGACCAGTGGTGCCACGCCCACAACACACCCCCACGTCGGGAGGCAACGAGGAGAAACAGAACGTCTCCAGGAGAGATTTGGTCTTTGTTCAGTTCCCCAGCTGAACCGATGCTTGGAGAGGACTGGATGTCTGCGCTGAGGAAACATCCTCCTCCACCCTGTGGGTTTGTGTCATCGTATCACAGCTCAGAACTCGGACCGGAGTGGGGAAGAATATGACGGACGGACAGGAAGTAGAGCCTCATCAAGGCTAGCACTCCGCTCCCGAGCCGGTGAACGATTCGATTGCGATCTGATGCAGTCTCAGTTCTGGGATAGAGCTAAAGAAATGTTTGTATTTTGATATCTGGAGTGTAGTGGGACTGGACCTTCCCTCGTATGTCTAACATACTTGCAGTCAGATGGATTTCACATAACCAGCATGAGCCAGTGCAAGTTAACTTTAGTTCATCATCTTTGCCAATGTGTTCACTTTCAAACCCATTCATTTCCAAAACGTTGTTTTTGTCAAAGGGAGTTTTTCAAAGCACTGTTGAGCCCTTTTTTGAATTTGTAACTTCTAGACGGTGAAATGTCTCGCAGCTTGGAGGCTCAGTTTAGGGCCCTTTTCTGTCCAGAGTGTAAAGAAGTTTAAAGGGAAATCAGTTCAGAGTTTTAGATTCCTGGTTCTATCAAAGGACTGGTCTGTCCATGCGTTCGGTTCCTCCGATGTTGAATTGTAAATAACGATTCCAGTATTCACTGCGCTTTTGTAACATAATGTAAATTATTTGAATTATTTATTAACAATTTCAGAAAGGTTATGTTTTAAATTAAGATGACCTCCAAAAAGCAAAGTTTGTTCAGTTTGTAAAAAGTTTTTATTCTGTATAAAATGGTTCTAAACAACATGTCTACCGTTGTGTCTAGCCTGCTAGCTGTGGATAGGAGACTAGAAAGTGAGGACATCGATATACATCTTGGGTCAGTATCTTTAATGTTTTCCACTTAAAAGCAGGACATTAGTGGCAGAACTCACGCTGTGCAGCTTTGGCGTGACCTTATCTAAAGTCCTAGTTTCAGGAAGTCTTTAGACCAACAGGATGAGCAGTCGTAGCAGTCGGTAGCGAGTGAAACCAAAGGAGATGGAGATGGAGCGGCTGACGTTGACACGAGTCACATGACTATCATGCGACGATATGATCGGTCGAGTCACATGACTCAGACCGCTCCACAGAACACGGTTAAAGGAGCACGAACATTAGACCTAGACATTAAACACACCAGTGTAGAATCGTCTCACATCAAACATGAGGTTCATGTTTCTCCACCTGCTCCACCTCCACCTCCTCCTGCTGCTTCCGGCCGCTGCTCCTTGCGAGCGCGCATGGCCATGACCTTGAAGAAGAGGGCGGGGCACAGCGTGCGCAGGTAGAGCGCCGCGGTGGCCAGCGGCCCGGCCAATAGGACGTCTTTGCTCCGCCTCCGGACCGCCTCCAGGACGGCCCGCGCCACGTCCGCGGGGTCGCGACCCATCGCCGTGGTCCGGTCCAGGACTAGAGCCGGGGGGGGGGGGGGGGGGGGGTCTATGGGTTAGGAAGGCTTGACGGTTGCTACGGTTGTTGTGTGCCCTTTGGCTCTTAAAGACACTGATGTGGGGAAGCTTTGAATGGTGCTAACTGAGCCCCCCTCTATGCTGAGCCAGCTCCTCCTCCTCCTCCTCCTCCTCCCTCCTCCTCACCTCCGTACTGCGAGCCGTCCCCCGTCATGGCGTTGCGTGACAGGTTGGTGCGGATGTACCCGGGGCTGACCACGCTGACCTCCAGCCCGTAGCGCTCCACCTCCGCCCGCAGGCAGTCGAAGTAGGCCTGGGTGGCGTGTTTGGACGCGGCGTCTGGCGGGAGAGGAGCGACGGTCAGAAACACTGGCGGGCGGCTAGCCCCGCCCCCAACACGGCACGCTCAGAGGGGACTCACAGGCCGAGCGGTGCGGGATGGCGATCCGGCCCTGGATGCTGCTGATGACCACAACATGGCCGCTCCGCCGCCGCACCATGGAGGGCAGCAGGGCTGAGGAGGGGAGGAGGGGAGGGGAGGGGAGGAGGAGGAGGTGAGGAGGGGAGGTGAGGAGCATGAAGGAGATAGCAACATAAAAACAGAAACAGAAACACAGAACGACCTGAGGAAGATCTGTCACATGATGTGTCACATGACGCGATTTAACGGACCTTGGGTCAGGGCGACGGGTCCGAAGTAGTTGGTATCCATGACGGCGCGCTGCACCGACAGGTCCGTCTCAAGGATGTTGCCGCGGTAACTGATGCCGGCGTTGTTGATGAGGACGTCGACGTTGCCGTGGAGACGCAGGATCTCCTCCGCCGCCCGCTCCACTGCCCCCGCCTCCGACAGGTCAAAGGTCACCGTGCTGGGGGGGTGGGTCTGGGGGGAGGTGACATCGTCCAGAATAAACTAACTCAGGTTACTTCACCCCCCCCCCCCACCTGTGTGTAGCCCCGCCCCCTGGTCCCTACCTGTGTGTGGCCCCGGTCCCTGGTCCCTACCTGTGTGTGGCCCCGCCCCCTGGTCCCTATCTGTGTGTGGCCGCGCCCCCTACCTGTGTGTGGCCCCGCCCCCTACCTGTGTGTGGCCCCGGTCCCTGGCCCCTACCTGTGTGTGGCCCCGCCCCCTGGTCCCTACCTGTGTGTGGCCCCGCCCCGCCGCCTCGTTAAGCTCCTCCACCGTCTCCTGCAGCCGTCCGGCGTGGCGCCCGCACAGAACCAGCCGGGCCCCCGCCGCATGGAACACACGGGCGCACTCTGCAACATCGAACATCACAACACGCAAAACATAACAATACGTAACAACATCACAACAGCACACACAACACCACAACATCCCACAGAATGTGTGCTGTGTTGGTACATCCCAACAGAGGTGTAGAACCCCCCCCCTGATCATCATGAGTTGGTTCGCCCCGCGGCCTCTGACCTCTGCCCAGCCCTGAGCTGGCCCCCGTGATGACCACCACAGAGTCCCTGACCCGGGCCCCCGGCCGGAGCCTCCGCACCATCCTGAAGAGCAGCAGGACCCCCAGGCCCCCCAGCACCAGGGAGAGGGGGCCCCCAGCCATCACACGCTCCAGGGCAGCGGCTCCACCAGCACCACCTGCAAGAGACCAGCAGGCGGCGTCACACACACACACACACACACACACACACACACACACACACACACACACACACACACACACACACACACACACACACACTTTACATGTTCTTTATCACGCGACTATATATACAGTGCTGGAGACGATCGGAGAGAAATTCGTTGTGGTTTAACAAAACACTGCCACAGTTATCTATCTTCAACAGGCTACATTGCTACCTGTTTGGTGAACCTTCTTAGTGTCAGACAGACATGGTACAGCTTTGAGGCAACTAGTCAGCTAATGCTAACCTCGGTATGAACCGACTCACCTGCTGTAGTTTAGACACACGGAGGTGACAGACACTGATGAAGAGGATCAGTTAGATCATAGGAGACGGCTGGAAAGAACACACAATTGGAATAACTACTGTTTAAAACCCGGAAGAGTTACCAGGATGCACCAGGGCGCCCCGGGAAGTGGCGCGCACTGCATTGTGGGGGTTGACGTTTTACACGTTCAGCAGTAGCATCGAACCAACATTTTTAAAAATTGAAGACTAATTTCGCATATATTTTGCTTGCACTTATTTATTATAGCATTGGTCTGGTTGTCCCTCAAATATAATCCATAGAAAAACATTATTTTGTTGGTTGTATAACCAACAAAACCGAAGGCATTTAAATGATTCCGGTAACAAGGACCACAAGGGTAAGGATCATTTCTAGCAACAAATGACTTAAAATATATATTTATTTAATCTCTGAATTTATTGCTTTCACTGTAGAATCCAACATTCATTATTCAAATTGCCACTGTATAGGTCTATACGACAAGTTATTGACCGCGGCATACCAATGCCCGAAACAGATATTATTTTAGAGTGGTGACGGCCAAACAAGTCACTAAAGTACATTTTTCTAACTTTCTACCTTATGGAGGTTATGTAGACGCGTTCACCCGTTTCTCACCAGAGCAAGGAGCGAGGGAGGCTTGCGTGGAGACCACCGTATCATCCACGGCCCCTCTTACAAAATAAGAGCGGAAAATAATAAATCCCGAAGGAACGCGAAATTGTATCGTTAAAGAACTGAAGGCAATCACACACTGCCATTTCACGGTGATGACACCTTCACACTTAGTTACATAATTAGAACATTAGGTCCACCTGCTCTGTTCCACTTAATACTCTCTACATACATTTTGATAAACGTTGAAACCACCGTCATTTTGTTGGTGGTAGGAATTCTGAATCATTGAAACCCAGACGGCCTATTCCAAGGTGTTCGGAATCGTTGCATTGCTTGAGCAGAATTAACTGACCTTAAATGAATGAGATCTTGTAGATCTTTTTTTAACAACACCTAGAAGATAACTACAGCTGTGTTCCCCGCTCAAGTCCACTGTGTGGTGGTCATAAGTCATGCAGATGTACGTAAAACACATTTACACATGAAATAACATACGTGTTACTCTGTCCAGGAGACACTGTAGAATCTCTTTAATGAAAAAAAGCAAAAATAAAATACAGAAAGGTGAGTTAATATCCTAGTGTCTACGGGCGATGTTCAGCGAGTTAGGGACACGGTAAACTACATGGGGGGGGGGGGGGCAGAGCATGACGGTACTACTCAAAACACTCGGTCCGGTTCGAACTGCAACACTTTCTGTCCAGAAGACTTCAGACTCCGGTACCGGGAGGTCAGGGGTCAAGGGGCGGAGGTCGTCATTTACAGGCGGGGGACATTGGGGGGGGGGGTCCTTCTGGTTTAACTCCGTCCCGTGATTGTTTCAAGTTCAACATGGAAGCGGCCAACAGGCAGAGCTCCCTGGCCTGGTACCGGGTACCTCGTTACCCCGGTGACCGGGTGTCATGGTACCCTAGAACCGGCCTCTGTTCCTAACTTCTGGGGGTTCAATTCAAATTGATATTCAGATTTATTTTGTTATGTTTTAAACTCCTCCTCTCCAGCTGTGGTTGGCTGAGCCGGCCGCGGCGGCCTCATACGGCGTAGAGTTCGTAGATCTTCTTGGCGCAGTAGGCCAGGGCGGCCAGCGCTATCGTGTTGTGGAGTCTCTTTCTGTGCACGTCGTCGCGCCGGACCAGCACCACCGGCGTGGACGAGGTGAGCGTGTGCAGCGGCAGCCGCGAGAGTCTTTGGCCGTCGTACTCCACCTGGTACTTGCAGCAGGGGTCGAACTGCCACGAGATGCCGTAGAGGGCGGAGCACGCCACGCTCAGGGCGCCGGCGGGCAGCGCCACGTAGCGGGAGTACTCCGGGGGGAGGGACAGCGGCGTCAGCAGGCAGGCCGTGCCCGACAGCACCGCCGTCTTGTGGAGGCAGTTGCCCACGGCGATCCAGCGGGCGGTCTCGTCGCCGATGCGCGTGGGCTCGATGACGATGTACTTGTACTGCGCCTCTAGCGCCTGCTCCAGCTCGAACTCAAACTGGTCCTGGGCGTTCTCCCCGTTGTAGATCTCGTGCACGATGTAGCAGTCGGTGGCCGCCATCACTCCCCTGGGGGGAACACAGGAGGGCAGAGGTCACACCACAGGAGGGTCACGTTGTCATGCCAACATCAGGGTACGTATCAAGAGTTCAGTTTGCACACTCACCCACCGTGACCCGCATTACAGAATGCTTTTAAGCGTTAAATGGGACACATCTCCTAGCATGGAGCCATAAAAATCAGGACGTTAAGTTTCACCCCAAAAGACCTGCAACGTGAACATCGATCTCCATTTAACACACAACCCTCACTGCACGAGTGAGATCCCTGCGATAAACTGGTTTGACAGAACAGCGTTTGAATGTCTCCATTATCAAGAGATAAAAATCTTTTACCAGATAAAATCACCATCAATACTTATTAGCGTATTTCAGAGGACGGGGAAAAACACGATCAGAAATGACGGGACAACTAGACCTCTCCAACTGCATAACTTCATCCACTACTTTAGTCATGACATCCCACCGCGGGCCAAGGGCAGGCGGGACTGTTGCTCCGTGACACTCAATCAGGCCGTCATATCACGACTTCCTAGATCGTATATTTTGAAATCGACTGGTTATGCGCTCCTTGTCATTAAGAGGCCTTCAAGGAAAGTTGACCCAAAGGAAAGCCACTCTGAAAGGGCATCGGGCTGACCAGCGTCCCCCCGCCGTCAGACCCCCGCAGCGAGCTGCACCCGGGGTTGATGGAGGGGGACACGTTGCACCTTCAGCCCAAGGGGGGTCGGTCCCCGTAGCAGGAGGAAACACAAGGTTGGTCCTAAGTCGTTCTGAGCTAACGATAGCCTTCAAGCTCCCAAAGGAGTCAGTGATCAGGAGTTCTGCTGATCGGCTCTCTCGGAGCAGATCGATAACGTGGAGCAGCACGTGTCTGGGGCCTCCTGCCCTCCTCCAGACAGCCCCTGAGGACCGTATCCGGACCCCCGCGGGTCAACGCATCACCTGAGGAGCCAGGCGCCCGATAACATTCAGGCTAGCTGTTAGCCGCTAACCTTAGCTACCGATGCGATCGCGCCCCGCTCAGCAACGCGAGGAGCCGTTCGGTTTAGAACCCGAGGCTCCGTGCGCGGAGGGGGTACGGGTTGCGTGGACCGCAGCGGGAACAAGAGGTCCCGGTAACGGACAACCGTGCAAAGGTAAGGTTTAGCGGACTGACCTCTCCCTGTTTACTGGGACAGCGCGCCTCCTTCCCAGCGACGCCATGTTGGAGATGCAACGCTGACTGCGGCTGACGTTTCATGGAGCTGGGGGTTGTGGGTATTGAGGTGTCAGGAAGCGCCGCGGTAATGGGTTGTGCACCACTGGGAACTACAAATCCCATCGTTGATTTTACGCGGCGTAATATGACGTAGTTACAATATCATGTGAGAGAGGTCAGACTATAAATTAACATCATTACATAACTTCATACTTTATACAACCCAACGACTTTGTCGACGAACTGTATTACAATTTTCAAAAAGACACTACAACAGACTCAAAAATATAAAGATAGATCGAACTGACACACTTCGGAACACCGTTGGGAAATAACAAATCATTAATTGTAAATCCAAACCGACAGATGTTTGCAGATGCTTTGACAGATCGACTTTTCCCACAAGCGCTGTCTGGCAGTCTGAGAGGGGTCTCGGGTTGCAACGCGTGATGGACACGTTCCGTCTATTGGTCAATAGATTGTTAGCTAAAACTAAATATGTTTCGGAACATTTTGACATTTGCACAACTAATCCGTAAAATCTTCAAAATTACATCATCATTGAGTAAAAACAAAACCGGTAATTGGATGTATGGGTTTCATATAAGGAGTTTTTATCAACCTGTGAACTCTGAATAATGCATGTCTCCAATAGTGGAGGTCTTCACTGGTCTTCAGCTCAGTTGATTCCTGAATAGGCTACATGAAGGCACCATTATAACCACTAGGAGGACTGGTATGTCTCAAGCCTGTCTGCTACGTCCAATACACGCCAGGCTATTGTCAAAATAACATTTGCACACAAGTATAACTTTTATTTATGGAAAAATAAAAACAATAATAATTGATGGTTTGGATAAGATGATTGCAATGGTTTAGGTTGAAGGTGACCACCGTTGTTTTGAAGTGACCCCCCAAAAAACTGGCCGCCAGCCAGTATCCAGTGACAGAGAACCCCCCCATAAAGTTGGGAGTAGAACTCACAGCAACAAAACTATGAATTATGTTCGGTCTTAAAAACAAGTATTTACACCGGTTCCTCATTGGTTATAGTAAGCCTGATCTGAGAACGTGAAGCGGTTTGAATGCTGTGGCTGGAGGTCAACACCGCCCGGACACGTGTTCAACTATTTATTAACAAACAAACAATGAAAAACAAGAATCTAATGCATCTGTAGGGTCAGTTCATGTAACTATACAATAATTACATAGAAGTAGCTTAAAAAAGAACAGAAAATAGCAGAAAGGCCTAGCACTAATCGCCCTGTGTGGCCCCCAGTGTCAGTCAGCAGAACACCTTTCACTTCCTGTGCAGATTCACCTGAAGGTTTGTTTAGAGTGGAGGAGGAGGAGGAGGAGGAGGAGGAGAGGTGGAGGAAGAGGAGGAGGAGGTGTTGGTCCCAGAGGAGAGGAGGAGGAGGAGGTGTTGGTCACAGAGGAGAGGAGGAGGAGGAGAAGGTCCCGGAGTTGTTGGTCCCAGAGGAGAGGAGAGGAGGAGGTCCCAGGTGTAGATCAAGTGTAACTATTGACCTGGTTTGTAGTCTCTCAGGGCTTAGTGCTTCAGAATGAGGACGACTCAAACGGCCTCCAGGTAAATAACAAACCTATTCCGGAGTGAGGTCTCAGCTTACCCCCACAGAACCCTCAACGAGACCATCACCTCAGGGAACACCGAAGAACAACTGAATCATGGAAATGAAAAGTGACAAACTGTGTATCCCTAAAGCACGGGGCTCCAGTGACGGTGGGGGGGGTGTTAACTTCTATATGATCTATTATTGCACAGCACAGTGGGAGAGCCAGTCTATCTCTACGTGTCTACGTCTCTCTGCTGAGACAGGTTGATCCATCTTTGGTTCTCCAAGGATGGATGGTGGATATTAGTTTGAGCTCTTTGGTTCTGAAGTTCACAAGTTGTTTTGACAGAGTGACAGAAGAATAATAAAAAATAACACAAAAAAAGCAAAATACACAACTCCGAAGTCGCACATGATGGATATATTCTGCCCTAAAAAAAACAGGATCTGAAAAATAGCCTTCGGCAACCCAACCCCACATGCCCTTTGGAGAATCCTACGACCTTGAAACTAAACAAGCCTATCTTATCCTAAACACAGAAAAACCCAGATCAGAAATATATTTTCACTTCTCCACACGTAGCACTGATCGAACCCTTCAGTTTGACAGACTAAAGTATCCCATGTCACGACAAAGCTTCAGGGTGAAAGATAAACGCTAAATAAAAAGCAGTAGCGTGAGGCTAGCTAACCTCGAAGCGCCACAACCTAGAACAGAGTTCCCCTCGTGTTGACCTCCTCCACTCCTGGGTCAAGAGGACTCAACAAACAAAGACATGCAGGTGCTGCCGCTGGCCTGTACCCTGAAGAGGCTCCTCCTGGCTGGGGAAGAGTAGCTCCGTCGGCTGCTTGTGTTCTGGTGAGTCATGGCGAGTGAATCACTCACTCATCTCCCAGCCGTCCCTGCCGGAGGCCCGCAGATCGGCTCCTCGATACGGGCTGCCGAAGCCCCTCGGTGTTCATTAAGTTACATAATGTCTCGTTAACCAGGGGCTTGAAGACCTTGTGATGTGGACATCCACCCCCCCCAAAGTATGAGGAGAAGATGTCTCTCTCGTTCTCTCCCTCTCTCCGTCCATGCGGGGGTGTGTGCTCTGGTCCTCCTCCTCCACCCAGAGTAACCCCTCCTCCACCCCCCCCCCCCTCCTCCTCCACCAGCTCACTGGTAGATGTGCTCAAAGTAGCGTGGCTGTGGGTTCTCCTTGACGTACTTCTGGATGTACCAGCAGGTCAGGTGAGCCTTCAGGTCCTCCTCCACCACGAAGTCCATGGCGGCCTACAGGCGGCAGAAACAACAGGACATGAACCCAGCATCCACGTGATAACAGAGCACACGGGTTGAACGCGTCAATCTGAAGTTTCGGAGGCAAACTTAAAACCTTCATCATTAATGCTGATTTTGTGATGCAGGCGATTGGTCAGACGCGTTATATCTTGTCAGAAATGCAAGCTGTAAGATCGCTACATAAAAACACATGGCATGCATGAAATCTGTTTTACTGCTTGGTTAGAAAGTGAATCGAAAGTCAATGCTCAATTCGAAATTCAATACTCGATTCAATACTACGTTCAAAAGGACCGTCTGCAAGACGGTGGGTTGAATTTCGGGCTCCCCGCCCCCCAGGCCCGCTACCTTCGCCAGGTGCTTGGCGATGCCGCGGCCTCGGTACGCGTCGGGGACCTCCGTGTGCTGCAGGTCCACCGTCTTCTTCCCCACGTACTCGTACAGCAGCACGGCGCGGTCGTGGGACCCTGAGCACAGACACGGAGCGTCAACAAGTGGTCGCGTCATCCGTTCACACACGTTCATCATCAGCCCAAGCCACCGGGTAGGATGTCAAAAAAATGCTTTGACGCAATCACGGAACAATATTGATCAAACACCACACTGAGGAAGATTCCTCTAAGAATGCCAAATGTAACGGAAGCACGAATCACACGCTGTATAATGGACTGGTTCTTCTGGAACCCGATGACCCCGTTCCTCAAATGAGCGATACCAAAGGTCTAGGACCCCACGATGGACGAGGGGCAGGGTGGGAGTGGATCCCATCCACCGGTGGGGAATGGATCCACTTAGTGGGCCCGACGGACCAGGTGGAGCGGGTTGAGTGGAGCTTCGGGCTAACGGCATCATCACACCCCGACCTGCAGCGCTTCACCAGCGGCAGCTCCAAACCCCGGGGATTGAAGCCCCGCAGGAGAGGCTGTCCGCGGGCGGTCGGTCGTTCCCCCGGGCTGGACCACCAGGCTACATGTAGCCAGCTAGCTCCCCGACGTGTTGTTGAACTTACCATTCAGTCTGATCACAAACTGGCGTCTTTTCTTATCGTGCTCAACGTTGATTGGAGAGTTGTTGATTTCGAGGACATTTAATTGTGATCCATGTGCCATTATCGCTATTCCAGAGGGTGTTAAACGGGGACTGCTGAGCGCCAGGACGAAGTGGAGCAGTGAGAAATGGCCCAAACAGATTCATGGACACCAGAAGCAAAACACTACAGGGAAATCAGCTGTGGCGTCACGTGACGATGGGCCAATGGGAGGAGAGGAGCCCCGTCTGGACGCCAGGTGGCGCCAGAGAGACTCGGTAAATACCAGCATGGACCACGCTGCAGAATAGGGTATTTCTGCTCTGCTGTTTTATTGCAAAGGATGTGATTTCAATCGCCATACCAGCTCAATCGTATGATCTCCCAGAAGAGCCATTCGTTTATGTACTGAAGCAGTTTATTACGCTTAATCTTTAATGACAATTGTAAGCACATCGTTGGTTTAATTATTAACCATGTTTAAGACAATATATTGGACCAATTTAGACTGCCAATGAATATGCATAATAACATTGATATGACCTTGATCTAACTCAATCAATTTTAAATTAAATCATAACATACCTGTAAAAGGAAGAAGAAAAATACTCTTCAATAGTTAACCAAGGTAGGCCTACACAATAACTGCAAGAGGCTTACAAAATGATTTATACTGAAATATATCATATTTATCTGCAACAATCTATTCACTATGGATGCCTCAATTATTTACTATTTGTGTCATAATAGTATCCTGTTCTATTATACAGTAGAGCAGTGAATAGCTGGTTAGAGACCAACCCTCACTGAAATGAAAGTATGTTCTTGAGGTAAAACTAGAACCTTGTTCCACCTTCTGCTGGGCACAGTCTGCATGTTTCCAGACAGAAGAGTCTGTCAGGTTCATTAACTTGTCTCCCTCGCTAAAGCTGTTTCTCCTAATCCCCCAAACTAATGGATTGTGTCAACTCCTCTGTTGGATTAGGGGTCCGTGTGTGCGCAGACACCAACACACACGCCTTGTTATTATGGTATGTTCCTCTCCTGTTGCTAGGATCACAACGCGCTTCATGTGAAGAACACTCCGGGACGAAACTCCATGGACTACAACAGGAATGGTTTGGTGCAATGTCGAAGAAACTAAAGTAAGTACGTTTATGGCTGAATGCTCTTCAGAGTAAGACTCTTGTGTTTGATTTGATCCTGTATATAATACTAGGCTATAGGCTGGTATCCACGTCCCTGATTGGTCCTAAACTCAACACCACCAGGCTATGGTCTCAATGTGTATGTCATGTAAACATAACGTTCATAATTATTTAGATTTGGAAAATCGAATTAATTAGTCAATGACACAAATTGGCAATTATCTTTTTAATACATAATACTTAACGCATAAATAATTTCATTAGCAACAGCATGTACTTTGGATTTCTGATTCGGAAAAGCGGGATTCCATTTCTAGTCTATTCTGTTTTTTTTCTTGTAACATTGAGAACATTTCACCTGCTGGCTGATATGATTGATTGATTCTGTTCCGCTGAAGCAGAGGCCATGAGGCACCGGCCACCAAACCGACCCCTAAGAAACGGGTGAGTTGTCAATCAGCAGCTGATACTGTTTTTGTTTCAACGTGTCATCTGCTTAAATGATGCCCACACGGTACAAGTGCAGTACATACACGGTTACCCCAATGCACAATAGTTCAGCAGACAGCTGGTTATGAGACAGGAGAACGTTGATGCTGCTGAGTCAGGACTCAGAGTCAGGAGTCTGGGTCAACTCTGAGTCAGGACTCTGAGTCAGGACTCTGTATCAGGATCAGGACTCACTGAGACCTGACCCAGAGTCCTGACACCGCTCCGGCCTCGGCTCATTGATCCTCCGCCATGCGGTCCAGTCCAGATTTATGTGAACGTCGAAGGCTCCGCATTGGAGAGATCACGCCTCGCTCTCGCAGATTGGAATTGACTCGACTCATCTGTGATTAAGCTTTGGCTGTGTGCGCACGCGCCCGTGTGTGTGTGTGTGTGTGTGTGTGTGTGTGTGTGTGTGTGTGTGTGTGTGTGTGTGTGTGTGTGTGTGTGTGTGTGTTTGATGCATGGCACTTAAGCAAATTAAAAGATCCCAGGGATTAAAAGATACTCTCTAAGGTTGGACAACGAGTGCCTCAGAAGACGTTTGGTAAGGAGAGGTGTTTAAGCTTTACGCACCATTTAACACTGGGCAGTATAGCTGTTCCATGTTGTCTGCTCTGTGTGTGCGTGTGTGGTGTGTGTGTGTGTGTGTGTGTGTGTGTGTGTGTGTGTGTGTGTGTGTGTGTGTGTGTGTGTGTGTGTGTGTGTGTGTGTGTGTGTGTGTGTGTGTGTGTGTGTGTGTGCGTGCGTGCGTGCGTGCGTGCGTGCGTGCGTGTGTGTGTGGATTCCCTTCTCAATCCCCCCCCCCCCTCCTCCTCTTTCTGCTCCGGGATAGGACCGAGACGCGCCCGCAGGAGAGGGTGAAGGTAACCCGGCTGGTGGAGTTAGCGCTCGGAGGAACAGCGGGTCTGGTGGTCGTGAGAGCAGCAGGAGCACCAGTTCAGGGGGCAGCAGCGGGAACGTGGGAACCACCACACACACTGCCTCCATCGCTTCCAGCAGCGGTACCGGCAGCTCCAAGCCCAGTAGCGCTCTGAGCGGCCGGGGCCGGAGAGCCGAGGGCCGAGGGGCCAACCCGGCGGGGTGCAGCAGCCGCAGCGCCCCGTCCCTCCCGCCGCCTTCCGCAGGTCCGCTCAGGAGCTACCGCTCGCTGAGCCGGCTGGACCAGGGAGCCGCAAGGGACGGTAGGACACTCGGGTCCACTCGGTCGTCTTGTCTTATGTTTTCAGTCACATTTACACGTGAGCGTGTGCGATACATTTATTTGGTGATTGTTTTGTACGGTATTACTATGACTTATGTTTACATTCTAGACTTAACCTTATTCTGCTCTACTGTACTCTAGAAGTCATTCATTAGTCGTTGTAATCTAATGCTCATACACTGTGACAACGCACCCGTATTAAAAGAAGACACAGAACTCATAAAAAATGAAACAACTTGATCCCGAATAGAGCCGTGACCCATGAGCAACGTCCGGTTGTGTTTTCAGAACCTCCGTCTGCACGCGTCATGCCCAACTCCCGAGTCAGACGTGGACCCCCCTCCTCGACCCCCGGGTGAGCTCCGCTTCAGACCCATGATGTAACGCGCTACGAGGCGGCTGTGGGCAGTCAGTGGTCTCCGTCTGACGAAGCAGAGCGTCTCTGTGGTTCCCTCAGGGCTCACGATGTCTCTCTGGTTCTCTCAGGGCTCATGATGTCTCTGTGGTTCTCTCAGGGCTCATGATGTCTCTGTGGTTCTCTCAGGGCTCATGGTGTCTCTGTGGTTCTCTCAGGGCTCATGGTGTCTCTTGCCGCTTTCACACCAAAAAGAACCGAGAGCCAGTTCCGGGCTGGTGCTAGGGCCAGTTCCAAACTGGTTCCAGCCTTACCCCAGTTAAGAACCGGTTGGTTTCACACCGGCCAGAGCCAGCCATAGAGCCGGCGTGAGCAACGTCATGACGTCACTACAAACGTCTCCGCTAGTGAGCTTGGACAGAAGCATACGGCCGACATCTTTCTTTATTCTGGGTGGAAATAGTAACATAGTTACGCCATTAAATGCGTTTATGGAAACATTTTTAGCGAGAAATGTGCATTTTACTTTCATAACGTTCGCTCGGTGAATGTGAAGGATGTTTGGTTTGATAGTTATGACGAAGAGGGAACGCTCCGTTCACTTGCATGGACACGGACTCATCTAGCTGCGTTGGCGCGTTGACGCGTTGAACCACCACTACAATGATCAAGCGTCAGGTTAGGCGCGCAGAAGAACCCTCGCGCCAGTTTCAAACACAACAACAACAATTTCGTCTTCGATTCAATCCGTGTATGGTTCGTTCTTTGAATATTCCGATTTAAAACAAAATCAGAAAAAACAAAAAAGAACCATACACGGATTCACGTCCATTGTTTACTTCGGTGTTTTAAAAAATGCCGGTCTTCGTTGGTCTTCCTGTTTATGAAGGTTCGGATAACTCCGCCCCCTGCCCCCGGCGTAAAAGCGGTTCTAGTTCTAGCCCAGCTCTAAAGTGGGGCCAGAGTTGAACCGGTTTTTAGGGGCCGGAGCCGGTTCTTTGGCGGTGTGAAACCAAAGCCCTGGCCCTAGCTCCGAACTGGCCCGGAACCGGCCCCGATTTTGCGGCGGTGTGAAAGGGGCATCTGTGGTTCTCTCAGGGCTCATGATGTCTCTCTGGTTCTCTCAGGGCTCATGATGTCTCTGTGGTTCTCTCAGGGCTCATGATGTCTCTGTGGTTCTCTCAGGGCTCATGGTGTCTCTCTGGTTCTCTCAGGGCTCACGATGTGTCTCTGTGGTTTTCTCAGGGCTCATGATGTCTCTGTGGTTCTTTCAGGGCTCAGGTGGGCAGTGTCTCCCGCAGCGAGGCCGATCAGCTGGGAGGGATGGACTCCTGCCCTCCGTCCAGTGATGTTCGTCAGCCGCACCATCATAACCAAACAAGGGTAGGATACCTGGAAATTGTTCAAATTAAAACTTTGTGAGGATACCTGGATAAAGAATATCCTTAAACAACTAGTAACTTTCTCAGGGATTTGAATCAAGATGTCTTGGTAACCCAAGCATCGCTTTGGTCAGATGGGCGTAGCGGACGCGGGGTAAGCGGGGGACATGTCCCCCGCACTTCCCGTATCAGTGCCCTCTGTCCCCCACACTTTTTACAGCCATTACAACCATTCAATTCATTTTTAACACGTGGAAACACGTTTTTCCGAGCCACCTTTGAACGCACCATGAGCAGGCGGAGCCAGGTGGCAAACGCCGCTATCGTGTTGTAATTTCAGAGACGTTGATTCAGATCTGTTTCAAGCATGTTCAGCAAACCAGCAGCCAAGAGGAAAAAAACGTTACCTTGTTTTCTCCAAACAAACCGTCTAAGTTGAGTAATGCTGTTGCATGTTGTTTAACTAAATGATGACTGACTAATAGATGTCAATATATCAAGTTAAGCTAGTTAACTATTGTTAACTGTTACCTATGTTAAATCGCTTGCTAGGTGCAGAGGTGATAGTAACTAGTGACAATTACTCTGTTACATTTCCTTGAGTAACTTTTTGGATAAATTATACTCTTAAGAGCTGTTTTACTGCAAAATACTTTTTTACTTAAATTATTCTAAGGTAAGCACAACCGTGAGAACTTGTGCTCACGGACGGTTGTTTTGCACATATTTGTGACTAGACCATGACTGACATGTGATAACACCATGTCTGGGAGCACCCAGTATTGCTTTCATGGAAAATGGAATGAACCTTGCAGTCCATGCTATGTTCGAAAAATACATATAGTCTAATAAATGAATAACAAATGTGGCCAGACGTCACCCAAGGTCCAAAGAAGGGCCACAAATGTTAACATCACAGTTATTTAACTGTAGTGGATAATCAACATCGAAACTTTATTACTTTTTATTTAATGTAACCCTTATTTCATTTTTATTATATTATTGTTTCTACTTGGGTCTAAAAGAAATCTAGAACCGAAAATATTATTTTATAATAGTTAATCAGGAGAGCCTGTAGCCTTAGATTCCCTTAGTTCAAAAGGTAAATGCTGACATGGATGTTTAAATATGTAGTTTATATTTAATTTCAAAGAGACATTTTGTTTATTTATTTGTAGATATTATTTGACTACTGCATTATTTGTGTTTTAAAGAAAGCAGGTATAGGTCATACCATTAGTCAGTGGAGCAAGTAAGTTACATATTCATTTAGTCTTTCGGCCTGTAGCATATAAACAAAATGAAGCAACTGTCCCATATTTCTAACTGCATTTGAAGTAGACATTGAGACTCACCAAAAATGGGCACTATTTTCAGACCCCCTGACCCCCTGTATATTACTGTGCCCCACCAACATTTTTGAACACCAACCGCCACTGGTCTTAGTCTTGATTGCACATCTGTTTTGTCATAGTTGACGACGGGAAATGTAAAATAGCTACAGCTTCATGTCGATATGTTTATTGTTGTCACTTTCACTTGTCACTTCTTGCCATTACATTAGATTATGTGGCTTATTACCCTGTTACCTTGTCACCTCCATTCCATTTTGGTGCTGATAATTTGAAACAGGAATGGTGTTTTACAGAACTTTTCGTGTTCAGTGTTGTCATTTGGCACTTAAATATCTGGCTACTTACCCTGTAGATGCTCGAGGGTCATTCTGTGTCAACTCAACCAGAGTTTGGCAGCTTTAGATTTTGACTTTAGATTCTGATAGTATATAATATTAAAGAACTAAAGTCGGTCCCCTGGTGCTGTGCTGTTTGTGGTTATGTAGCCACTAAGGAGAGGTGCAACTGAATGCGAGAAGATGATAAATCACTCAATAGACCTCTGAACAACTTGTCCCCCTCGCTTCTGAAGTGATGGCTACGCCCCTGTTATCATTGCGGAGTTTGGCCGCCCCGTTCTGAGCTCCTCTCCCGCAGAGGACCCGGTCCTGATCGTTCTGCCCCCTGCTGGTCATCGACAGCCACTGTTGATTCTGGAGGAAGAACATAATAGAATATTGCGCTAAATATCAGTTTGTTCCCTGCAGGCTGAAGCAGCCGACCGCAAGAAAGGATGGATGATGCGCCAGGACTCAAAGGGACAGGTGAGTCTATGGATGGATGAAGGAAGAATAGATGAATGGATGAACAGATGATAGGATGAGGGACCCTCCCTGGTGCGCTCTCCTCTTTAATGCTAACAGAAGTCAGCTATCTGATTCTGATGAAGTGAATCCCAGTGCTCCCACTGACTCTGATCTCCCCTTGCAGTGGCAGAGACACTGGTTTGTGCTGGACCACCAGACCCTCAGCTTCTACCGGGACCCCGCGGCTGAAGAGGTTTGTGTCCCTGTCTGTAGCCTAGGACCCAGCCCCTCCCATCAGGAGGTCAGAGGTCAGGGTCTGATCCCCGGTACTGGGCGCCCCCTGCTGGTGTGTTTCAGGCGTTGGAGGCGGACGGGGAGATGGACCTGTCTACCTGCTATGACATCACAGAGTACCCCGCTCACAAGAACTACGGCTTCCAGGTCCATGTGAGTGACACACACTGTGATGGCTCAACGGATACGGATTATCCTGGCTGTAATAGTCACTGCTGATACCCCGTCATGTTACCCAGCTGATATGCCAGCGTGTGCGTGTTCTCAGACCAGAGATGGAGTTCACACGCTGTGTGCTCTGACCTTCGGGACCAGGCAGAACTGGGTCCAGGCGGTGCTGACCAACACGAGGCCTGACCTTAACCGAGAGGTCAAGGGGTAAGGGGACGGCCTGCTCTTCAGGATTTATGTATCTGATCAAATGTGTGTGTGGTATTCTTTATCTCAGTTCCCCTTATAAAACGGACCATCTCCTAGTGAACGGCCGGGGTTAGGAAGGCCCTGCCTCTGGAGAGCCGTCAGGGAGCACTGGGCCAGCCCCTCAGTGATCGATAGCCCCCTGAGGTCGGTCCGATCCGTACACAGAAGTCGTCTATGGCAGTTAATTCAAGGCTCAAGCTATTCACACTAAATACTGCACACAGCACTATTGCATGCTGGGAATTCCTAATGCCTCCCCCCTCAGTGCCAAGCAGGGTGAGCATTTAACGAAGGAAAGGCAGAAACACACGGAAACAGAGGCGGTACTAACAACAAAACACACGTCCGTAGTCCCAGTTATCCGGCACGCTGGGTGCTTGGGTTTTGGGCTGTCCCTCACCCAGCGTCTCCTAACAGCCGGACCGGGAGGTTACAGTCCACTGAGGGCCGAGCCGACGAGGCCGGCTCCAGGGAGGGCGACGGCCGGCCAGCGGGCGTCCCTCACCACCGCTCTGTGTCTCGTTACAATTCAGCGTTTCTACAAAGTCCTCGGGGCAAGACGGCGGCAGACGGGCCCGGCGTGCGTCATGTGACCCCCCTGAGGCGCGCCGCCGGTCATGTGACCCCTCTGAGGCCACGTCCCAGCAGCCTCAGGAGGAGGCGCAGGAGCAGGCGGCGGAGGCTGCAGACGGGGCCGCCCTGCTGTCGGAGTCTCCCTCCCCCGCCGTCTCCTCCTCCTCCTCCTCTGGCAGCTCGTCGGCCCCCTCCTCCTCCCCGGTCCCCAGTGGGCTGCCCTACCTGGAGGAAGAGGAGGAGCCAGAGGAGGAGGAGCCAGAGGAGGAGGAGGAGGAGCCAGAGGAGGAGGAGGAGCCAGATGAGGAGGAGGAGCCAGAGGAGGAGGAGGAGCCGCAGGAAGAGCCGGCCGTGTGTCACCGGCGGCCGCCCGTCGCCACACCCTCTGATCCAGGTGAGAGGGTGAACGCGCCGTCAGGAGGAATGGTACCTATCAGGGTGTTGTGTTCTGATCTGTGATTCAGGAGTCCTTCTCCAGTTCATCATCCTCTGTGGCTCCTCTCTGTATCATCTACCCCTCAGGGGCAGCGGACCTCTGCGGTGGTGTGGGGAGGCCTCCGGGGTCAGAATGGGACGGATCCGCAGGACCGCCGGAGCCTCTGCCAGCAGAGGCTGAGGGGGGGGAGGCCGAGGGGGGAGAGGCCGAGGGGGGGGAGGCGGGGCAGGGAGGGCCGCAGGTGGAGCCCTCGGCCCCCGTCAGCTACGCCCGTGGCACCCCACAAGAGAAGGAGAAACCGACGACTGAGACGAAAACTGGACAGCTTCTGGAAGAGGTGTGGTCTATGAGTCTGTCGGCCAACGATCTGTTTTTACTGTTTCAGTCCTTTTTGCTCCTCTGTACTGATTAACTGATTCACCGTGGACGCTCCCTGGCCGGCTCACAGCTGGACCAAACCCAGCGGGAGCTGACCCGTCTGCAGCAGCTGAACAAGAACCTGCAGGATCAGCTGGAGCGAGAGAGGCAGTACCTCCTAGCAGGGGAGGTTCAGGTACGACGCATCACACAGAGGAACGTCATCAGACTTCAGATTACTTTATAATACATATAATAATAATTATATTAACCTTAAGGCTGATGTGTGACTACACCTGCCCTAACAGGCTACATGCATACCTTTAAATTTAGTAAAAAAGTGAATTACAAAATTGTTCAGAAATATTTCCCATCATGAGTTGCAAAATGTCTCCTTTTAGAACGGAGCTTCAAGTTCACCGTCGCAAGCGACTGCTTTCCACCGGCTGCAGAGGATTAACCACGACCTCGGCCACGAGCTGGCGGATCACAGGCCGAGCCAAGAGGAGGGCAAAGAGGCGGAGCTCCGCAGGAGGGTGGAGCTGTGGGCGCAGCAGTCCCAGCTGCAGCTCACCGGCGCCGCCGCCGCTCCCGCGTGCGTCCAGCTGGGGAAGGACCGCCGGCCCTCTCAGGACCGACAGCACCCTCAGGACCGACAGCACCCTCAGGAACAGCAGCACCCTCAAGACCGCAGAGAAGAGTGGGAGCGTCAGATCACATCTCTGCAGTCCCAGCTGCAGCAGAGTGAAGACCAGAGGAGGGAGGCGGAGAGGTCCCTGCTGAAGCTGCAGCAGGAGGCGCAGCAGGAGGCGCAGCAGGAGGCGCAGCAGGAGGCGCAGCAGGAGGCGCAGCAGGAGGCGCAGGGCCACCAGGCCGTCCAGGCGGAGGCCGACCGACTGAGGGAGCGGCTCCGCGAGGCGACGCTTCGCCTGCGCTCCAACGAGGAGGCACAGGCCCAGAAGGAGCTCCGCCTGCAGAAGCACCTGGTGCTCCTGCAGGAGAGTCAGGACCGGGAGCGCAGGAGGCTGGCCTCAGGCCTGGACCAGGCAGAGCGCCTCTCCCTGGACCTCCAGGAGAAACTGGCCAGAGCAGAGCAGCAGGTGCAGAGTCTGAGTAAAGGCCCCTCCTGGACCAGGGACATCCAAGAGGCTCAACAGCAGCTCCAGGAGGAGCTGGCGTGCACGGTGGCTGCCGTACAGACACTACAGGACGAAAGAGAGCAGCTCAGATGCCACTGCCAAGAGCTGGAGAACCAGCTGGGGGAGGTGGACGCAGAGGTGGACAGGTTGCAGAAGCGCCTGAAGACAGAGGAGACAGACTACTACAACCTAGAGCACTCCTTTGAGCGGGTGAGCGAGGACCTGCAGCTGGCCCGAGGGAAGGTGGAGGAGCGGGAGGGAGAGCTGCAGGACATACGAGAAGGTTACGAGAGGCTTCTGGACCGCAAGGAGCAGGAGCTCAGTGAGGTCTTATTGAAGATGGAGGTTCTGGGGAACAGTCTGGAAGAGACCGAAGTTAAACTCAGCGAGGTGCTGAAGGTAAGCTCATGTGCTTCTCCTGAGCAGGACCAGTCTGTGATATCGGTGAAGTATGACCAAAGGCAGAAGGATGAAGCCCCTCTCGATATGAGCAACGGCCTTCCTAAGGTTCGGTCCAACAGCCTGACGTCCACCGGTCTAACCGGCATAGAGGTCAACCAGCAGAACATCGATCCACCCGATGAAGAACACGCCAGAAACCGGTCTCGTTCGATCGACCCCTCGTTCCAGTACTTTGTCACAAACGAAGAGGACCAGGACAGGTTCATGGCTGTGATCCAGGTCCTTGAGACCAAGCTCTATGTCACGGAGGAGAAGCTCAGGAACATTACCCAAAGACTGGAGGACCACCAGAGTCACGTGACGTGCCAGGACCCTCACCTCTGCTCTCAGCTCACTCAGAGCAAAGCCACCGCGCAGCACCTGAGCCTACTGCTCCACAAACAGGCCAAGCAGAACCAGCGCTTCGCCCAGCAGACGGAGCGCCGCTCCAGGCTACTGGTCCACACCTTCAGGGCTGCGCTGGCGGCGGTGGAGGCAGCGAGGCAGACACTGTTCGCTCTGCATCACAATCTCAAAGACGGCCACAACAGAATCGACGCCACAGAGCTGGAGAAACAACTCGCCACCGTGGTGGCCTGCCTCCAGCAGGGGGAGCAGAACGCAGAAGAACAACAGCAGGAGTCGTACTACTCCATCAGAGAGGAGAGTAGGATCAACAGGAATGAGATATCCACGGGGGATGAGATGGTCATCCTCAGTGACACTGCTTCGGACGTCCTGGAAGGGAGCGCTGGCAGACTGTGGGTGAACGAGGCACTACTGGTAGAAAAGATGATTCTTGCCCTACAGAAGAGAGAAGGCATGGCCCTCTTACAACTGGAGCCAAGTACCCACGTTGGAGATGTTGTGCAAAGGTTAAAACGCTTGACATCTCAGAGAATAGATTTAAAGAAGGAACGCAACAGCAGCGAGTCTCTGAACTGTGCCATTGGCAGAGTGTGTGCTGAGGCAGAGGTTATATACACAGCTTTTAAATTGCAGGGGAATTATGGAACTTGCAGGCAGGCCCAGGAACAGTGTCCTGATCCAACCTTATTAACTAAAACGAGCTTGGCAGATGTTTGGCCGCCAGAGTTTGCTGCTCATGAGGAGCCGGGAGATCCAGAAGACGGAGGCAGAGAAGAGGCTAGCGAGTCCATCAACAAGGACAAAGAACAACAAGTGGAAGCTATACTCGTATCCCAGCTCCAAAGAAGGGCTCAAACCTTACGGGAACTCTGCAAAGAGCTCTGCGATATCGAAGCAGGCAGTGAGAGCAGTGTCGACCAAAACGTGGACACTCCTTCCACTGCAGACTCTAAATGGGTACGGGAACAGGTCATCTTGATCTACCTTTATGAGCGACTCTACTTGGATTTCAATCTAGAAACGCTGCAACGCAAGGAGGAGCACGACCGACGGCGAGCACTGAGCCAAGAGCAGGAAGCGGTTCTTCTTGAGGAGCAGAAACAATGCAGCCGGGACCTGGAGCAGCTCCGACAGGAGAAGACTGTCCTCAGAACACAGCTGGAGGAACTCGAACAGAAGAGAACGGTCGCAGAGGCCGGCAACCACCAGCTTCTGGAGAACATCCAGACCATCGAGAACGACCACAAGGAAAGGATCATCAAACTGGAGAAGCAGTTCCAAGAAAAGATCAGGGAGCTGCAGCGCATCCACGAAGAAGAGATGAAGCACTTGGTGGTCTACTTTTCCAAATCCGCCTCCGTTTCTGACTCCAGCACCTCACCATTGGACACGAGCAAACCCAACGCAGGCGTGGAGACCGTCGGACCAGAGGAACCTTCCTCCAGGCCAGAGGGGCAGCAGGCGGAGCTGGAGACGGAGGGCCAGACCGCAGGAGCGGAGCTGGGAGGCCAGACGGGCAACAGCGACGACACCTCGACCATGAGGAAGGCGTACCAGGCAGACTTTGAAAAACTGAAGGTAAATAAATCATGAGGCATTCATCCATTTAATCCACGAACCAGTACGCTTTAGATAGTATCATCAATAGATTAGCTGTACAGCCGTCGAACACGGTCATTGGACCCTGTGGTGTTTGCTCCCCGAAGGCCTCTTGTGACCAGGGTATCAGCGCCATGGAGGAGATGTACCGGCGACTGGTGGAGGACCTGAGGCAGCAGCACACCAGGGAGGTGGCGGAGCTCCTCAAGGAGAAGGAGGAGCTGCTGGAGGAGGAGACGGCCGCCACCATGGCAGGTAAACAAAGGAGCATCCGACCTAGCATCCAACCTAGCATAGGAGGTAGCGTCTGACCTAGCATCCAACCTAGCATAGGAGGTAGCGTCTGACCTAGCATCGGACCTAGCATCCGACCTAGCATCCAACCTAGCATAGGAGGTAGCGTCTGACCAAGCCACTAAACTGTCTGGCCTAGTGTCTGACCTAGCGTCTGACTTGGCATCGGACGTAGCATCAGACGTAGCATTTGAAATAGTAGCGTCTGACGGAGCATAAGACATAGCATCTGAAGTAGTAGCATGTGGTGTAGCATCTGACCTAGCATCGGACCTAGCATCTGACCTAGCATCGGACCTAGCATCTGACCTAGCATCTGACCTAGCATCGGACGTAGCATCGGACCTATCATCGGACGTAGCATCGGACCTATCATCGGACGTAGCATCTGACCTAGCATCGATCGTAGCATCGGACGTAGCATCGGACCTAGCATCTGGTGTAGCATCTGTAGTAGCCTGGAGGATGGCAGGCCGTCAAAGACCCTGACCTGTTTGGTGATCAGCGATCGTGGCGATGAAGAGGACGCACCAGGAGGAGCTGAGGAGGAGCCGGCAGTCCCAGCAGCTGCTGGAGAGCGGGGACCTCGCCCGGCTGCACGCAGAACACCAGTGAGGAGCCGCTCCTTCACCACACAAAATACAGTACACATCACTAACAGTCATGTGTCATTAGCTAACCATGAACAAATGACTGACAAAATACTCCATTGAATGTGTGGTGTGGTGGCGTGGTGTGTGGTGTGGTGGTGTGGTGTGTCCTGTGGTGTGTGCGTGCGTTGGGCTTGGTGTCGCGCTCCGCAGGAAGGAGCTCCAGGCTCTGCGCGAGGAGCTGGAGGTCCTGTCGCTGCAGCACGCCCACCGATGCGTGGAGAACGCCGAGATGGTCCAGGAGCTCCAGAGGGAGAGGCGGGCCGGGGCCCGGAGGGAGAGCCAGGGGCCGGGGAACCAGGAGGAGAGCCAGGGGCCGGGGAACCAGGAGGAGAGCCAGGGGCCGGGGGACCAGGAGGAGAGCCGGGGGCCGGGGAACCAGGAGGAGAGCCAGGGGCCAAGGAACCAGGAGGAGGGCCAGGGGCCGGGGGACCAGAAGGAGAGCCGGGGGCCGGGGAACCAGGAGGAGGGCCAGGGGCCGGGGAACCAGGAGGAGAGCCGGGGGCCGGGGAACCAGGAGGTACCTAAGGGCCCAAATCGTTAAACCTGCTCTGAGGAAGTGTGTACTCGATGTGTGTGATGATGTCATACTACTGCCATCCCTCCAGCTCCAGGAGGCGGAGCTACAGCGACTCAGACAAGAGGCTCAGAGGCTGAGAGAGGAGCTGAAGACAGCACTAACGGTACACGTAGAGCTATGGAGATAGAGATACACCACGTAGAGCTATGGAGATAGAGATACACCACGTAGAGCTATGGAGATAGAGATACACCACGTAGAGCTATGGAGATAGAGATACACCACGTAGAGCTATGGGGATAGAGATACACCACGTAGAGCTATGGAGATAGAGATACACCACGTAGAGCTATGGAGATAGAGATACACCACGTAGAGCTATGGGGATAGAGATACACCACGTAGAGCTATGGAGATAGAGATACACCACGTAGAGCTATGGGGATAGAGAGACACCACGTAGAGCTATGGAGATAGAGAGACACCACGTAGAGCTATGGGGATAGAGATACACCACGTAGAGCTATGGGGATAGAGAGACACCACATAGAGCTATGGGGATAGAGACACCACGTAGAGCTATGGAGATAGAGATACACCACGTAGAGCTATAGAGATACACCACGTAGAGCTATGGAGATAGAGATACACCACGTAGAGCTATGGAGATAGAGATACACCACGTAGAGCTATGGAGATAGAGATACACCACGTAGAGCTATGGAGATAGAGATACACCACGTAGAGCTATGGAGATAGAGATACACCACGTAGAGCTATGGAGATAGAGATACACCACGTAGAGCTATGGGGATAGAGATACACCACGTAGAGCTATGGAGATAGAGATACACCACGTAGAGCTATGGAGATAGAGATACACCACGTAGAGCTATGGGGATAGAGATACACCACGTAGAGCTATGGAGATAGAGAGACACCACGTAGAGCTATGGGGATAGAGAGACACCACGTAGAGCTATGGGGATAGAGATACACCACGTAGAGCTATGGAGATAGAGATACACCACGTAGAGCTATGGGGATAGAGATACACCACGTAGAGCTATGGAGATAGAGATACACCACGTAGAGCTATGGGGATAGAGATACACCACGTAGAGCTATGGAGATAGAGATACACCACGTAGAGCTATGGGGATAGAGATACACCACGTAGAGCTATGGGGATAGAGACAACACATAGAGCTATGGGGATAGAGATACACCACGTAGAGCTATGGGGATAGACAACACATAGAGCTATGGAGATGGAGAGACCTCAGCATCATCCACCCCCATCACTGCCTCAGTCCTAAGACTCGACTTCAGACAGGATATACAAGTGTGTGTGTGTGTGTGTGTGTGTGTGTGTGTGTGTGTGTGTGTGTGTGTGTGTGTGTGTGTGTGTGTGTGTGTGTGTGTGTGTGTGTGTGTGTGTGTGTGTGTGTGTTGCAGGACAAAGCCCACGTCCAGAACAAGCCCCAAGCTACCAGCCAGAGGTCCAGCTTCTGGTCCCGCTCAGACAAAAAGCCCACGGTGCAAGGACACGCAGCCGGTGAGAGGGAGGGTGGGAGAGAGAGAGAGAGAGAGAGAGAGAGAGAGTGAGAGTGAGAGTGAGAGAGAGAGAGACTCACCCTTGTTATTTATTCCAGATGACATCATCGTGGCCAAGAGTGATTCTGCTTGTAGGAGGAAAAAATCGTTCACTCAACACATCAGAGAAAGATCAAAGGTACAGTCCACCACTCATCCTCCGGCAGAGGGAGGTTTAGCCTGAGTTTATAAACCTATTCACGCTTTTCTGAAGTCATTAATGTTACCGTTACATTGAATCGAGTGTCATTAACCAGTGGGCTATCTAACCTGTTCTCCGTGGGGGGTCCCAGAGCCTGAAGGAGGGCCTCTCCGTCCAGGACAAGAGGAAGCTGTTTGAGTCATTGTGAGGCTCATCCATCCATCCATCCATCGATTCATCCATCCATCGTGGCTCCTGGACCAGTGGGACAGAAGGCTTCTCCTCTAGGAAGAATGAAATAGGATGGAATGTTTTCATTGGATTTTACTACTGCAATTCTTGTCACTGATATTTGCAAATAGATACGTGTGTGTGTGTGTGTGTGTGTGTGTGTGTGTGTGTGTGTGTGTGTGTGTGTGTGTGTGTGTGTGTGTGTGTGTGTGTGTGTGTGTGTGTGTGTGTGTGTGTGTGTGTGTGTGTGTGTGTGTGTGTGTGTGTGTGTGTGTGCCACTAGATGGCGCCTCTGACGCATGATAAACAACAAGCCGTCCTAACGCTCCATTCCGTCTCTTCAACCGAGCGGAACGAATCGTTTCCTTTGTTAAGTTCTTCATTTTATGACCAAAGATGTCTGGCAGAATATTTTACTTAAGAGAGAAATTAAATGTTTAAACTGTTCGACTCTTCTGAATATTTCTTGATGTTTTACATATCAGCTAAAATCTCCAGCCCTCTGGATAGACCCCGCCCCTCTCACGGTAGGCCCCGCCCCGCTGACAGATAGGCCCCGCCCCACGACAGGTAGGCCCGGCCCCATGACAGATGGGCCCCGGCCCGCTGACAGGTAGGTCCCACACTACACATGTTAGCACAGGGACTGGCGCTAGCCAGCGCCACGTAGTGAACCTGTAAGCAGTGCAGACGGATTCTGTTCTGCTTGGGGACTGTACTTCATCCTGTGGGTTCACCACGCACGCACCGTGGGCCGGCTGAATGTGAGGCCCTGACCTGCCTGTAGGTGTAAATGTGGTGTGTAAGCACTAAGTAGATGTGCCGTGGCAGTATGTGTGTGTGTGTGACCCTAGGTCATACACACACATACTGTACATGTACACACATCGTTTGAAGCCTGTGGTAGATGAGGGGCTCCTGCAGGACAGACGCATTCAGAATAAGATGGAGACCTCCCACAATAAACACATCCCCAATTTCTGCCAAAGCCATTTACTCATTAGAGGAAATGCAAGTAATGTCCTTAATGAGAAACATAAAATTTGATTTTATATCATTGTACACCAGCTTAGAGGCTAGCCTGCTGAATCCGAGCTTGGAGGCTAGCCTGGCAGTCTAGCCTCAGCAGGCTAGCCTCCAAGCTTGCATTCAGTAGGCTAGCCAAGCTTGGAGGCTAGCCGGCTGAATGCAAGCTTAGAGGCTAGCCGGCTAAATGCAAGCTTAGAGGCTAGCCTGCTGAATCCGAGCTTGGAGGCTAGCCTGGCAGTCTAGCCTCAGCAGGCTAGCCTCTAAACTTGCATTCAGTAGGCTAGCCAAGCTAAGAGGCTAGCCGGCTGAATGCAAGCTTAGAGGCTAGCCGGCTAAATGCAAGCTTAGAGGCTAGCCTGCTGAATCCGAGCTTGGAGGCTAGCCTGGCAGGCTAGCCTCCAAGCTTGCATTCAGCCGGCTAGCCTCTTAGCTTGCATTCAGCCGGCTAGCCTCTTAGCTTGGCTAGGCTGCTGAATGCAAGCTTGGAGGCTAGCCTGGCTAGCCTCTAAACTTGCATTCAGTAGGCTAGCCAAGCTTGGAGGCTAGCCTGCTGAATGCGAGCTTGGAGGCCCTAGCCACCCAAAGGATTGGGCCCAGAGTGACCTTGAGCGGCAGGACACAGTGTGTGACCGGTGCAATGTGTGAATTCCTCGGAGCCGGTCCAAGCTATGTGCTGGAGCGGCGTAACTCTGCTCGGCCTCACAGAGGGAATCCAAGGCCTTCTGTCTTAGCTGAGGGGATCGAGTTCGCACACAGGAAGGTGGCACCTCGTTAAAGGCCGCCCTTCCTGTTTTCCGCGTTGGGTCTGGGCCGAGAGGACCTCGCCTCCCTCGAGGAGACACGGTCAACACACAGACGCTGCGTGTTGACCGTATCTCCCTCCCGGAGATACGGTCAACACAAAGCCTCTGGGTGCGGTCTAACGCTGAGGTTCAGTGATCGGAGGCGCTGAGGACGAGGCTGTGAGGGTGAGACCCAACCTGCTCTGCAGCTGTGCTCCGGAGCATTCCTCCCGCGGTCGGGTGATGGATGGGGGGGGGGGGGGATGCTCCGTCTGATCTGGTAAACAAGCGGGCTGGCGGCTGGCGGAGGGGGCAGGGGGGGGGGGGGGGGGGGAGGTGCCCCGTCTGATCTGGTAAACAAGCGGGCTGGCGGCTGGCGGAGGGGGCAGGGGGGGGGGGACGAAGGTCAACGTGGAAAATGGAACATACCCGTAAAACGCCGTATCATGTGACCGCTGGGGTTTAATAATGCAGACGGGTCTCGGGAGACGGGAGCCCCTGCGACCTTTGACCCAAGGAAACCAACAGCATTAATTGAATGGATGGAATTAATTATTCAGTTCTTAATTATGTTCAGTACTTTTTATGGAATAAATTATTTGCTTTTCATATTATTAAAATCTTCAAGGCTTTTAAAATATAATCTAATATATTACAATCTCAGCATTATTATACTGCGGTTATCTTTGATGAGGAAACCATCGGCTCGGTGAGTCGATGGTTTCATTAGAGAGAGAGAGAGAGAGATCTCTCCCCGCTCGCCCACAGACACTCATCCTCCACATCTGTGTCGCCCCAGCGGGTATGACATCACTGACAGCCACTAACGAGCAGCCCTCCCGCCCCGCCCCCTCAGCCCGACCTCCCGACCAATCAGAGCCTTGTGTGGAGCTCTCCACAAGAGGTGCACCTGCTGGCCCATTTAGCCCAGCAGAGAGCAATTACTGCGTCTTGGGACTGGAAGAAAGGATAACCACACAGCTCCCTCCAGCTGCTCTCTGCTCTGGTCTGCAGCTCTATGTTAACGTAGCTCCATGTAGGCTTAGCGCTATGTTTACGTAGCTCCATGTAGGCTTAGCGCTATGTTTGCGTAGCTCCATGTAAGCTTAGCGCTATGTTTACGTAGCTCCATGTAAGCTTAGCGCTATGTTAACGTAGCTCCATGTAAGCTTAGCGCTATGTTTACGTAGCTCTATGTTAACATAGCACTATGTTTACGTTGCGCTATGTTAACGTAGCTCCATGTAAGCTTAGCGCTATGTTTACGTAGCTTTACGTTAACATAGCGCCATGTTTACGTAGCACTATGTTTACGTAGCTCTATGTTTACGTAGCTCTATGTTAGCGTAGCTCCATGTAAGCTTAGCTCTATGTTAACGTAGCTCCATGTAAGCTTAGCGCTATGTTTACGTAGCTCTATGTTAACATAGCGCTATGTTTACGTAGCGCTATGTTAACGTAGCTCCATGCAAGCTTAGCGCTATGTTTACGTCGCGCTATGTTAACGTAGCTCCTTGTAAGCTTAGCGCTATGTTTACGTAGCTCTATGTTAGCGTAGCTCTGTGTTAGCGTAGCTCTGTGTCAGCGTAGCTCTGTGTTAGCGTAGCCCTACGTGGGTGTAAAGGGATGGACCAGCTCCAGCTCTGTTCCACGGACCCCTCAGACCGCCCCGCCTCCTCCTGTCACTCAGGCCGGACCTCAGGCGCTGTGGGGACACTGGGGGGGTTCAGGGCCTGGGGGACACTGGGGGGGTTCAGGGCCTGGGGGACACTGGGGGGTTCAGGGCCTGGGGGACACTGGGGGGGTTCAGGGCCTGGGGGGTCAGGGTGCGTGGTCATCTGATCACGTCTGCCCCGGATCAGTCTGTAGTTAGGCTGGCCGGGGCGCGGCCTCCTGCGCCCGACGGGCCTGAAATAGCCCGGCGACAGCCCCCCTAACGGATCATCTGCCCCCAGCTGGGCGGCGCTCAGACGACTGTAACCCACTTCCACCGCAACACGGGCCGGCGTGAAGCACCGCGTGTTAGAGAGCACACACACACGGGCACACACACACACACACACACACACACGGGCACACACACAGGTAGACACACACAGGTAGACACACACAAAGGTAGACACACACATGTGCAGACACACACACACACACACACACACACACACACACACACACACACACACCACTCTATGGGAACATACTCTAGCTGATATTGCTATCAGCTAGTTAGATCCGGTTGATCAGCTAGTTAGTTCCGGTTGATCAGCTAGTTAGTTCCGGTTGATCAGCTAGTTAGATCCGGTTGATCAGATGGTTAGAGGATGTGAGTGTCTGTGTGCCCCTCCCAGGCCCAGAGAGCGTCACCAGAAGAAAGAGATGGTGTGAGCGGCGTTTGGTTCTCCCCCCGGAGGAGCGGACCCTGGAGGAGCTCTGAACACGGTGAGTTCTGTTCTGACGGGAGGAGAGAGCCATGAACCAACGCGTCCCAGAATAGCTGCTCGTGGAGTCAGGAGATGAGATCGACTCATCAGTCGTGACATCGCAGTGTGAGACACCAGGAGACAAAGGAACACGCAGTGGTATTATGGTCTGTAGAACATTACGCAACATGCAACCAGGGGGAGACTGACGATAACATCAACAATCATGAAAACATATAAATATTAAAAAGGTTATATCGCTGTGGTGGGGGCTGTGGGGTCCCGGTGGGGGCTGTGGGGGTCCATGGTCCCAGTGGGGTCTGTTGGGGTCTCTCTGGGGTCCCGGGGGGGGGCAGCTGATGTTTTGATCCAGGACTGCTTACTGTACGTAAACGTATCGGCCCGAGCCCCTCACAGCATCAGGTGGCACCGCAACCCGCACGCACGCACGCACGCACACTCACTCACTCACACAACCACACACACACACACACACACACACACACACACACACCGCTACAAAGACACACAGCACAGGCTCCAAATGCCAAGGAGCTACGGTGTCACCGAGAGGGAGGGGGAAGGGGGGGGGAGAGGGAGGGAGAGGCTGGGAGAGTGGGAGAGGGAGGGAGGGAGGGGGGATAGAGAGAGAGGGGAATCGGAGGGAGAGAGAGAGAGAGAGACAGAGACAGAGAGAGAAAGAGAGAGAGTGAGAGAGAGAGAGGGGGATTGGAGTGAGAGAGAGAGGGAGAGAGAGAGAGAGAGGGAGAGGGAGAGAGAGGGGGATTGGAGTGAGAGAGAGACAGAGACACAGAGAGGTCCACAGCGCAGCGATCAGACAGCAGAGAGCTTCCTGACGAGGAGACTGAGGCGAGGGAGGGAGGGAGCATCCACATCAGAGACAGGTTGACTGATCGACGTCACTTCCTGATTGGAGCCCGGCTATTTCTGCAGAACAGCCCCCACCTGGCCGGGGGTCTCGAGCTCTGTGGCGGAGCCGTCGGACCAAGATGGCGCATGTGCTCTACAAAACAAACGCTCCTGAGAGGACTCCGGTGTGATCCCGACTCCGGACGCTACGACCTCCACCGAGACGCTCGCTGCCCGGAGGGGAGACACTTGATGGAGGGAGGGGGGCCCACAGCAGGGGTACCGCTGATCGACTGCCTGGTCTGAACCCCGGAGCCCTGGGGGTCTCGGAGAGCAGAAGCCGCTTCAGAAAATGCAACAGTTTTCCGGGAGGCGCAGGAACGGAGGTGAGCTGCCATCACCTGACAGGCTGCGGCCGCGAGGCTGATCGCACCTCTAAATATACCCCTCAGCGCCGCCCGGGGCGCCAGCCACGCTGCCGGAGATCGGTATTATCTCTACCATGAAAATATGTTCCTGGCATTGTTGTTATTTTACCTCTGCTGTTATTCTTAGTGCAATGATATAAGAATAAGAAATGTACACTAAAATGTGTGCACTACTAATTAGTCTGTCTGTCTGCTGTCTATCTGTGTGTATTTATCTATCGAACCATCTAGTTAGCCATCTGTCTGTCTATCTGTCTCAGCATCTAGCTAGCTATCTGTCTGTCTGTCTGTCTGTCTGTCTGTCTGTCTGTCTGTCTGTCTGTCTGTCTGTCTGTCTAAGCATCTAGCTAGCATCTATTTGTCTGTCTGTCCGTCTGTCTGTCTGTCTGTCTGTCTGTCTGTCTGTCTGTCTGTCTGTCTGTCTGTCTAGCTAACCATGTATCCATGGATAAGGTCAGAATAGAGAGTGGGAGATGTGTAGCGCGGTGAGCCTGTTGTCAGATCCTGGCAGCGCAGTGATCTGCTCGCTGAGTGCTGAAGAACCGGCTCCCAGAATGTCAGATATTAATATCCCTGGTCCACCCCACGTCTCGCTTCCTAGCAACTGGAGTTCTCAGGAACCGTCACCATAAACACACACACACATACACACACACACACACACACACACACACACGTGCGCACACACACGAGTGCACGTGCACAAACTCACACACACGCATATACAAACACACACAGTCACACACATACATGCGCATACAAAAAAAAAACACACACACACACAGACACAGAAATACACACACGTACAGACACACACACACACACACAGAAATACACACACGGACACACAATAACACACTTACATTCACACACAAAGACACACGCACACCAATTCATACAAATTCAAGTCTAACCACCAGTTGATTTTTCTTCAGTAGAAACAAAACATGACTTTAACAATAAACCGTGAAATCTGTGGGTACTGACCTCCATTGCAGCTGGAGAATGATTTAGCAACGTCAATTTAAGAACAGAATGAGGGTTTGTTTGCTGACGGAGCTTCACTCTGTAACAGGGAACACCGGTACATCCATTTGACTGTTTGCGTTTAAATAGCTTAGCGAGCCATTAGCCTGAGCACAGAGCAGAGGGCATCGTAATGGACTTCAGCCTCAGTGGCCAATCTGGATTCAAAATCAATAACTCAATCAATCAAATCTTAGTGGCTCATGTTGTTATAATGAATTTAAACAATCAATTAAGATGATGATTATTGATTGGATGAATGCAAATAAAAATTATAATAAACAAAATAATATCAAAATGCCATGCCTGTAGTACTGTGCAGGGCTTCAGGGGATCAACCAGTCCCTCTCCCTCTGTCGGTCTAATCTTTCACTCTCCTTTATTTGTACATAGTACTCTAGCTTCTAGTTGGGTCTGGTGATGACTCCAGCAAACAGGTGGCTTCAGAGTGGTGGGGCTTCTGACTCGAGGCTGGCTGCTTATTAATGTTTATCTCACAGAGAAGACTTGTATTATCAAACCGTGACGGCGGACTGTAAGAATTATTCGATTGTTTGTATTTATTTCATGCTTTTATGTGTCCAAATGCTTGACTGCATTCTCAACGTAATCCCGACAGAGCGTTTCTAAAGATAGAACAGGAGCAGCAACTAGTCAGAGGAAATTAAATAACAAGTAATTCGATCATTCTATCTGATTCTGTTAGCACAGAAGCTCTGAACCAATAGGACGCTGTTGGAAACACCAGACATCTATCACATTAAAAACATTTGAATGTCAATTAAGTCAAAACCAATGACGCATTTGTTGCATCTTTGGATTGGGAAGTGAGGTGCTAGCGAAACTATCAATATAATAGAGAATTGTGCCACGAGAAGAACTGAATATTGTTTGTTCCTCTGTCCTCCCCAGAACTGGCTGACGTCACGATAACACAACATACCGACGTTCTGCTGGTGAAAGACTTTCATCTCCCCGTCTCATTGGTCCTGACAAAGGCATGAGTGTTGGACGGAGCCCCCACTACAGCGTCGTGTCCTGTGAAGAGCGAGGCCTGCCTCTGGGCGCCATGCCGGCCGTGGGCAGCTTCGGGAACGGGAAGATCCATACGCGGCGCAAAGCACACGGCCGCTTCGTCAACAAGACCGGCCAGTGCAACATCAGCTTCTCCAACATGGACGAGAAGTCCTCGCGCTACTTATCGGACATCTTCACTACCTGCGTGGACATCCGCTGGCGCTACATGTTCCTGGTGTTCAGCCTGGTGTTTGTGGCGTCCTGGCTGACCTTCGGCCTGGCCTTCTGGGCCATCGGCCTGCTGCACGGGGACATGGAGGCCGGGGAGGACGACGACAGCTTCACGCCGTGCACCATGCAGGTCCGCACCTTCGTGGCGGCCTTCCTGTTCTCCGTGGAGACGCAGACCACCATCGGCTACGGCGCCCGCTACGTGACGGAGGAGTGCCCCATGGCCGTCTCCATGGTGGTGCTGCAGTCCATCGTGGGCTGCATCATCGACGCCTTCATGATCGGCGCCATCATGGTCAAGATGGCGCGGCCCAAGAAGCGCGCCAAGACGCTGCTGTTCAGCCACAACGCCGTCATCGCCATGCGGGACGGGAAGCTGTCGCTCATGTTCCGGGTGGGGAACCTGAGGAAGAGCCACATCGTGGAGGCCCACGTCCGCGCCCAGCTGGTCAAGCCCCGTCTGACGGAGGAGGGCGAGTACATCCCCCTGGACCAGATCGACATGAACGTCGGCTACGACAAGGGCATCGACCGGCTCTTCCTGGTCGCCCCCATCACCATCATCCACGAGATCGACGAGGAGAGCCCGCTGTTCGGCATCAGCAAGCAGGACCTGGTGACGTCGGACTTTGAGATCGTGATCATTCTGGAGGGGATGGTGGAGGCCACGGCCATGACCACCCAGGCCCGCAGCTCCTACCTCTCCTCGGAGATCCTGTGGGGGTACCGGTTTGAGCCGGTGGTCTTTGAGGAGAGGAACCACTACAAGGTGGACTACGCACACTTTCACAAGACCTTCGAGGTCCCTTCCACGCCGCGATGCAGCGCCAAGGACATCGATGACCAGAAGAGTTCGACCTCCAGCGGTCATTCGTTCTGCTATGAGAACGAGCTGGCCTTCATCAGCAGGGATGAGGAGGACGAAGGTGAGGTGATGAAGGACGGAGCTCTGAGGGAACCTCCAGCGCGGCCGGAGGAGCACGTGAAGCTCGGCCTGGATCAGACTCCGCTGCGCAAGGAGTCAGAGATATGATCCTGCTGGGTGAAGGTTCTTTCTGGATTATTCGTTTGGTTCCTTCCAGATGCAGGAAGGAGAGTGAAAGAACTG
>NC_079413.1:3760056-3810056 GCF_026213295.1 Gadus chalcogrammus | reverse complement strand
TACACTATCTTACTTTTCAATCGGGACAATTTGACTTACGGTACTCCGCCACAGGGTGGCAGCATACTGTCAAACTGCCCCCAATATTGGATGATTACGTATGAGTTGGACCATGATTGGTCGACCTTTCTGAAGTTTTAGCTGGCCAATGAGCAGAGACCTGGGTGATTATATAAACAAGAGTACGGCTGTGTGAAACATTACACATCTCCAATTCAGATTAATCATGTCAGGAAGAGGTAAAACCGGAGGCAAAGCCAGGGCGAAGGCCAAGACCCGTTCATCCCGTGCCGGACTCCAGTTCCCCGTCGGTCGTGTGCACAGACTCCTCCGTAAGGGAAACTATGCCCACCGCGTCGGTGCCGGAGCTCCCGTCTACCTGGCGGCGGTTCTCGAGTATCTGACCGCTGAGATCCTGGAGTTGGCTGGAAACGCGGCCCGCGACAACAAGAAGACCCGCATCATCCCCCGCCATCTGCAGCTGGCCGTCCGCAACGACGAGGAGCTCAACAAACTCCTCGGCGGAGTGACCATCGCTCAGGGCGGTGTGTTGCCCAACATCCAGGCCGTCCTTCTGCCCAAGAAGACCGAGAAGCCCGCCAAGAAGTAGAACTACACCACAAGACAACAAGGGCTCTTTTAAGAGCCACCTACTTTTCAAAAAGCTGCAAAACCCTAACGTGACCAAACCAGCCTTAAATTGCATTATTCACGTGTCTTTACTACGTGAAATTAGCAAAAGTTGACGTAAATGTATAGTAGGCCGGTGAAGGTAATCTGGCTAGCAAGACCGATTTATGATGACGCCTCATAGTATGCCAGTAAGGTTAGTCACATGTTTTCTGTGCCTTGTCTTGGTTCAAATTGCATTATCAATGCGAACTATTTAATCACGTGAATTGGTTAATTTGGTGTTTTCCTTGCAGCATGGTTTTATTTAGAAATTCTGTATCTTGCTGGGATCTTGTGGAAATGAAACGTTAAAAATGAACACAAAATAGAAAGATGACGATAACATGCGAGTTGATTAACAACATAATAGTACAATTTAAATAGTTTATAATCAAGCTAAATTACTGGAAAGATTATTGGTCGGATGTAGGCCTATACATAGGCCTACAGCATTGCATAAAACAGTGAGGAATCGAGCTTTAAAAAAAACATGTGTGGGAAAGAAACTGGACAGATTGAAATAAGATTAGCCTAAATCAAACATTCAAGTTGTAGGTCTATTGGCAAATTCAGAAACAAGCAGATTCTGGAGTTTTTGTTGACACCTTTAGACTTATAATTCGCTTTCATTAAGAGGTTTCACACCCTCTCATTAACCTATTTTGATTTGGGATGATACGGATTTGTGTTCAATACTGCCACATCTTCTGATTGGTGGTTAGGTTGGTCCGTGATTGGTCAATCTTCTTAATTCTAAAGTGGCCAATGAGCAGAGACCTAGGTGAATATATAAACTCAAGTACCGCTTTGTGGCACACTACTTTTAGATCTTCAGATAAAGGTAATCATGTCTGGAAGAGGTAAAACCGGAGGCAAAGCCAGGGCGAAGGCTAAGACCCGCTCATCTCGTGCCGGGCTTCAGTTCCCCGTCGGCAGAGTGCACAGACTCCTCCGTAAGGGAAACTATGCCCACCGCGTCGGTGCCGGAGCTCCCGTCTACCTGGCGGCGGTTCTGGAGTATCTGACCGCTGAGATCCTGGAGTTGGCTGGAAACGCTGCCCGCGACAACAAGAAGACCCGCATCATCCCCCGCCATCTGCAGCTGGCCGTCCGCAATGACGAGGAGCTCAACAAACTCCTCGGCGGAGTGACCATCGCTCAGGGCGGTGTGCTGCCCAACATCCAGGCCGTCCTTCTGCCCAAGAAGACCGAGAAGCCCGCCAAGAAATAGAATCAAAACCAGACTACTATTAACAAAAAGGCTCTTTTAAGAGCCACCCACATCTTAACTAAGCAGTATTTCCTGAAATCCAAAACCAGTGCTAGACATTAGGCCAGGGGTGCCCAACTTTTTTTGACCCAAGATCCACTTTTCAAGTCGCCAACCTCCCGAGATCTGCCGGGGGGGGGGCACCTTCTCAACAATAATCAATAATCTTCCTCCCACTCAGGGTGAAAATGGTAGGTCTTAGCTCGTTTCCCCATAGCCATGCCAACGTTTAGGATTGCGTAACTACTGTTGACGGCTTTCTACTGCTGTTGACAGCGCATGCGCTACCGCGCGTATATGTCCCGCTCTTTTTTTTATTTTATTTAAAAAAAAGAAATTGTCGACGGTCTACTGGTAGACCGCGATCGACTGGTTGGGCACCCCTGCATTAGGCCCACTTTGCAAAAGCTTATTAATTCTCGCAGGCACCACATTCGCAAGATTTGAAGCAAACAATCGTTAGAGGATATTAAAGATTGATCTTCGTCCACGAAATAGTTTTTATTTAAATCTCATGCATGTTTATTAATAAAATTACCAATATATTTAGGTTAAAGAATTCATAACTAAAATTTATTGTCTGGATTTTGTTATGTCCTAATTGTAATTCTCATTCCCATTAAATTGAGCCATAATGTCTTCAGGTTGGACACGCATGTAATTATTGTAAGTCACTTTGGGGAAAAGCGTCTGATAACTAAATGTACATAATTTGGGTAGCCAATTCATATTTTTGAATGAATAACGGGCATACGTATTGACAAATGTGCTACGGAACCAGAGCTGTTTAAAAAGGGGCGGTAACTGCACCCATCAAAAAATATCCCTCGAAATACGACGAGGGCAATGGGCGTGGTCTTTGTTGCTCCCGCCCATGGTCTCTCTCTGGTCCTCTGCGAGCCTTTATAAACACGGAGCGTTCACTCACGGCTTCATTCTGCATCTACAAACAGCTCAGTCATGTCTGGTCGAGGAAAAGGAGGAAAAGGACTCGGGAAAGGAGGCGCCAAGCGTCACCGTAAAGTTCTCCGTGATAACATCCAGGGCATCACCAAGCCCGCTATCCGCCGTCTTGCCCGTCGTGGCGGTGTGAAGCGTATCTCCGGTCTGATCTACGAGGAGACCCGCGGTGTCCTCAAGGTGTTCCTGGAGAACGTGATCCGTGATGCCGTCACCTACACCGAGCACGCCAAGAGGAAGACCGTCACCGCCATGGATGTTGTCTACGCTCTGAAGAGGCAGGGACGCACCCTGTACGGCTTCGGCGGTTAAACCATCTTCTCAACCCTAAACCCAAAGGCTCTTTTAAGAGCCACCCAAATCTACTTGATAGCGATTTTCCTTGCATCATCAAATATTGGATTGAAACCAATCGCAGAAACTTAACTGTAGATAAGTGTGATGTCGTTAAGCTACATTAAATCAGTTTTGGTAAAAAAATTCTAAATAAATTGCTATACACCCATAGCCTGGTTCTACCAGACTCTCGCACTTCACTTCATTTCATTTGTACAGAGAGTCTGGACCTAATCAATTGACAAACGTTAACTCACTTGAAGGCGGGTGTCTGAAGTTTAAAATGATTGGATCTGCCATAACCAATCGCTAACGTTTAGTTGTGACGTATGTCATGCGCCGGGAATCACGCGCAGGTTGTACACAAACCAAACACCTTGCGCATCTGCACGAAAATGTCCGTGAACGACAGTTGCAGGTTTTGTTCGTCGAATTTAATTTATCAGGGAAAATTTGCACATTGCAAATCAACTACCGACCTTCAACAACAACTCAAACTGGCGTACGACTTTATCGTCATTGTTCTCAGACACGCCCTCTGTTCGCTGATTGGGGGCCGCTGTGGCGGCACCAGAAAACCAAATTATATACAGCAGGTCCAGACCAAGTACTGAAGGGAAATTCAAATTGAGCGGAAGTACTTAGGCGGGCGGAGCCAGGCTAATACACCCCCCCCCTAAAAATTGAAATAGACTTTATCTGCCATGCATCAAATTCTAAATTGTCCAGCTAATTGGTTTTCTTTGACTAAATTTGACAGTTTTCACTAAGGGTTACTGTTAAATAGACAATTTGGGTTGTTGATTTAAGCATAACAGAACAGCCCTTTGTTGGAGAGGTCTTATCTCGTGTGTAGAGATGAGCCCAACCAAGACAGCGATAGTCGGTCACACAGGATTCTTTAGCTAGCCCCTAAGAAATCTCCAGAAGGCTATTGGCTCCGGCGGAACATTCAGTCCTCCATTTTAGCCAATCATATAACCGGACGATCCAATGATGATTTGCATACACCCCCTATAAATTCATCCGCCCATCACAATCTAGGACATACGCATCGAATCTCATCATGCCTGAAGTAGCAAAACCCGCGCCCAAGAAGGGCTCCAAGAAAGCAGTTTCCAAGGTCGCAGTTAAGGGCGGAAAGAAGCGCCGCAAGTCCAGGAAGGAGAGCTATGCCATCTACGTCTACAAGGTGCTGAAGCAGGTCCACCCCGACACCGGCATCTCCTCCAAGGCGATGGGGATCATGAACTCCTTCGTCAACGACATCTTCGAGCGTATCGCTGGTGAAGCCTCTCGCCTGGCTCACTACAACAAGCGCCGCACCATCACCTCCAGGGAGATCCAGACCGCCGTCCGCCTACTGCTCCCCGGTGAGCTGGCCAAGCACGCCGTGTCTGAGGGCACCAAGGCGGTGACCAAGTACACCAGCTCCAAGTAGACCTCACCCTTCAACCAAACAAACGGTTCTTTTAAGAACCACGCAATTCTGCCTAAAGGGCCATTCCTAACAATTGGTTGTCTATGATCGTGTTGAGAAGAAGAGGCGCCCTTCAAAAGATTGTGACAAAATTGAGGACTCTGAGAAGATTCAAATAAGTGTCTTGTAAGGATTTTACAATATGTCCATCTGAATTGTGATATTAGTCGCTCCATTGCATTGAGGATAGTTGCTGATATCCAAACATCATCAAAACAATGTTTTGCAAGTTAATACTGTAGTTAGTACTATTATTCTAATGACGTGCCAAATGCTGCCTATCTGTAGAACACGTGCTATCTAGTCGGTGTCTAGTCCTAACGCATCACAAAGTTCCATCATGAATCATGAATAAGCAATCAAAATAATGGAAATAAACGACGTCGTTTGAGAGGATAGCTATTTAGTTCCCTGACTGTCCTCAATCTGTGTTTTCTAATTACCAATATGCTAGGTGCTAAAGGGGGCAGTATTCCCCAGGACTTTCCTCTTTAAAAGTACGTCTCTCCCTGAGTTTGGAAATGGTTGGAATCATCTGGGATAATGTGAGTACACAAGAAAATACAAAAATATAACGTATATCTAGGCCTTTTATAGATATCTGAATGCCAATATCGCACATATTAGGCCTTTAAATTGTGCATAGGTCGTCCATAACTGCGTCTGAAATGAATATTGTCATCGAAAACTTAGAACCTGCGAATATAGCCACAGTCAGCCAAACAAAAAAAATTATGTCATCTCTGAAGGGAAGTGAATTAATCAGAATTTATTTTAAATAGACTTGATTTCTGTGATAATATTGACAGAAACCTGAAGGCTTTTTCCATATCAGAATGTCTTCTTTCCATCGTAAGAGCAGAGGCCTCTACAGATTCTCTTTTCTTCATCAGAAGTTTCCTTTCCTAAGGAGATGACCCAGAATTACTTGGAGGTAAGGTGGTTTGAATTCTAAAAATGCTTAGGAAAGGAGCCTCAATGCATCCTTTAACCCTCCTTTAGCATAGGTTACTTCCGACCAACCTTTACGAAAGGAAAGGAGAGATTGTTATCCAATAATCCTTTTCGGCAGCAATATTTAAAGCAACAGGCTGCCGACGAAGCACCTTTTCATCTTTCCTTGACCCGATGACGTTTTCCTTGAAGGTTAAGGAAAGGAGGCATAAAGGTTAGGAGATTTGATTATTCGTAGAGGCCCCAGGAGTGTCATTATGACTGCTTGAATCTTTGGAACAACGTAAGGCCTCGGCAAATGTGGAAATCAGTGGCTCTTTCGAATCCATTAAGACGTCGATTCAACAGATATAGTATTTACAGTACAGCCTAGGGTTTGAGATAGTACAGGTGCATTGAAAAGTAGGTCTAACCCTCAAAAAAGGATCAGGGAGGGAAAGGATTAACAGGATCCTCGTTTGTTATTATAGTAAGAAATGGACAGAATAGCAAAAAAATTCACTCAGGTCCAAGTATTAAAGGTTAAATAACTCGACCCACGTTACCAATTGGGTTGTGTACTAACATGGGAGGGTCTTTTCTTCCACGACGTTGTTGAGTAAGATGGCAAAAGTGTGTGTTACATTCACATTATTCGATTTATTCTATATGTATCTATGCTGAGGTTGACACGGTATAAACTGGAATTGGTTCTGTGTATAGGAAATGGAATATTTACTTATTTCTGTAATTTTGTCAAATCTTTGAAAGCAATCGATGCGACAAATATTTATTTTAATAACCAAATATGCCCACAATTATTTGTCCGAACTATTTTGCTAATAACCATATGTCCTTAAAGTATAATATTTTAAAACATTCAAACCTGAACTAAAAAAAATCTTAAAGAAACAAACCATAAAGTAAAGGTCTAACATGCTCTTGTGTTCAGCAGCTTCAGAATACGCATCTTTAATCTAAAGTACAGGCATGCGGTACAAGTTTCTCTCTCGAATGTTCCTCGGTTTGTGCGTCATATTAAAAATCCTTGTCCGCATCATTAGATATATTCAGGCATTGTTGAAAACAAATATCAGACTAAACAGATGCATACCAAACAATGTCACATGGAAAGTTCGTTTTTTTAGATACATGCTTTACATATTTTGCGCCTGCGACTCCACAGGGTTCAAATATAACAACGCTTTTTGAAGTTTGTTCACGAGACGGGTCAAATAATTCCATCGTGTGTGAATTACATCTGGATGATACAAGGGAGGAAACACAAACGAGACGTCTTGGACCCTCACAGAAAAACATTTCATGGAATGAGTCTGTACGGTTCTCATTGTGTGTATAAGGACAGCCCACATTCATCTGTTCGAAACTCTTGTTCCTGAACCGTACGAGTAGCCTAGATCATGGAAGTCGCTCCTGCTGTTGCTGCTCCTGCGCCTGCTGTCGCGGCACCGGTGAAAGCAACTAAGAAGAAGACGGCAGCACCTAAGCCGAGGAATGTTGGACCCAGTGTGAGCGACCTCATCGTCAAAGCCGTGTCCGCCTCCAAAGAGCGCAGCGGAGTTTCTCTGCCGGCGCTTAAGAAACTCTTGGCCGCCGACGGCTACGACGTGGAGAAGAAAAACTCCCGTGTCAAGACCGCCTTGAAGAATCTGTTGGAAAAGGGAACCCTGGTCCATACCAAGGGCAACGGAGCTTCTGGTTCTTTTAAGATCAGCAAAGAGGAGAAGAAGCCATTAACTAAGCCTGCTGCCCCTAAAGCTAAGAAGAACGCTGCCAAGAAGCCCGCCGCCGTCGAGAAGTCTCCCCGAAAGGTGAAGACACCACGGAGTGTTACCCCCAAGAAGGCCCAAAAGCCCGCTGCGGCCAAAAAGTCCCCGATCAAGAAAAGCCCCAAGAAGGTTGTAGCCAAGACTATAAAGAAGGCGCCCAAGCCTGTCGTTAAGAAATCTCCCGCAAAGAAATCCCCGGGGAAGAAGGCATCCAAGCCCAAAGCCGTCAAGAAGACGGCCCCGAAGAAGAAGTAATCTCACTTAGTTTTTGTTGAAAAACCCAAAGGCTCTTTTAAGAGCCAACCACACTACCTTAAGAGCCTATTTTCTTGTGTATTTATGCATTGGCAAACCATGATGTGAGCCATTAATTATAGAGCCGTTTATCGTGGGAAAATACATTATAGCGTGATAATGTTAGATGAAACTAATTATTCCTTATTCTAGTGGGCGGAGTCACGGTGATTATAATTAATTATATTATTATATTATTTATAGATCAGATCAATGTAAACACGAAATATAATGGCCTATGTTTATGTATGCACGTAGCGGAACAGGAAGTGGATAACGCTGTTTCAATGTAAACATACCGGCACTTTCAGCCGCTCCTGACATATTCGGATAGTCATTTCACTGCTATTATTCATTAAAGCAAGTGAACAAATGGAATGTTTTTCTTATTTAATATGCTTCTGAAGAGCGTATCCTCCTCCATCCTGCAGTAATTTAGGTAGATATTGTAGCTAAACTCACTATAAAGTAAGGATGGCTAGCCTAACAAATTGACAGTTATTTGTTTTATTTAATTTGTGATCTGCACGTCATGTACGTTCTCATTTCAAATGTAAAAAGCGGGAAACTATTATCTTGCTAATGAGCACACGAGCTGGGCGTGTGAGGAAATAAACTGGACCAATCAGCGTGCGGTGGTTGTCCGGGGCCAGCTATATAAAATATTGCTCTGCCTCACTTGACCATGATCAGTCTCAGAAGCCTAAGCTGAAATGGCAAGAACCAAGCAGACCGCTCGTAAGTCCACCGGTGGCAAAGCCCCCAGGAAGCAGCTCGCCACCAAGGCAGCACGTAAGAGCGCCCCGGCCACCGGCGGCGTGAAGAAGCCCCATCGTTACAGGCCCGGGACCGTGGCCCTGAGAGAGATCCGTAGGTACCAGAAGTCCACCGAGCTGCTGATCCGCAAGCTGCCCTTCCAGCGCCTGGTGAGGGAGATCGCTCAGGACTTCAAGACCGACCTGCGCTTCCAGAGCTCCGCCGTCATGGCTCTTCAAGAGGCCAGCGAGGCTTACCTGGTCGGTCTGTTCGAGGACACCAACCTGTGCGCCATCCACGCCAAGAGGGTCACCATCATGCCCAAAGACATCCAGCTGGCCCGCCGTATCCGCGGAGAACGTGCTTAAATCGACGATTTTAATTGTCCCAAACAAAGGCTCTTTTTAGAGCCACCCAAGTATCTTTAAGAGATTTAAATCCGACCTTTTTACTTGATCGTTAAAGGGTGTCCAGCATGTCAAACATGCATCAAAGTGTGGTTGAGAAAACAAATGCGCAAGGGGTGTGCGTAAACTAGCAGGCTCTTCCCCAGTGTGAAGCAAGTGGTTGATTTGCGCGCTCGTGTGTGGTTTAATTTTATTTACTTTTGTGAGCTTGGTTTTATGAGCATTTTGAAAGATGCCTAAACACCCGGAAAATTAAGGAGGGGGAGGGAGGGAATTATGCATATACTTATTTTTACATTGTTGTATTACTTATCTTTGTTTAATTGTGCGTAGTTATTTATAGTATTTTTACTATTTCAGTTTTGGTGTTTATACCATTGCAGTTATCACTTTGTAGGTAAAAGTAATAGCCAAAACTTATTTTTGAGCTTTTTTTTTGGGTGATTATACCTGTCTCATTACATATCAGAACATCTGGTATGCTATCTAAATGGTTCACATGAAAGCCCAGGGGGAAACCTTTCATTTGAGACCAAGATTATGCTTCTACATGTTTGGGTAAACTTTTGTTTGCAGGATACATTTTGGGTAGCCAAAGGTCTTTTTTGGAGTCTCCAAAAGGACCCTGACCAGAACGAATGGACATATCATTACATAAAAGGAGCTGGGGACAACTTTTAGGCTTTGTTGATCTGCTTTTACACACAGCATCACAAGACCTAGGGCTAGGGCTCAGTAGTGTTTGCAAGGGATATGGAGTTACCCAGGGTACTACAATCAGCTTGGTTTTGGAGTTGTGTGCAACCGGCCGGGAGGAAAAACAATATTGTAGTCTTCCCAGCACTGTGACCGTACATGTTACAGTTATTCTGATAATGTCATAAAATCCTACATGTTCTCCGCTTTCCAAAGAGACCAAGCATGTGATTAGAGGTCATACTATGAAGGAGCAGTGCTCTCTAGAGTACGCGCAGTGCAAAAACAAAAAAATTGCCAAAAATGGCCCGAAGATTAAGTGGTTAAATGATATGCCTTCCACCTAGGTCAGTAGCCATGGCTGTTGAGTGTCAAACTGCACGTAGTTTTAAAGTCAGTGGTCACATTTCTCCACACCAGGAATACACAACCTAACTGCCATTTTATTACGCAATTCAGTTGGAATCGTTCCATCAGTAGGCCTACATAGATGCAATGGTCGTTCTTCTCATCAAAAATAATTGTTTCCTGAACCATGCGCTTTAACTTGTCATCATGGAGTTCAAAAGTTGATCATGACTACATGATCATATACGTTAAATGTAGACATTTATGTATTTGACCTCAACCCCTGCTAAATCCCTATTCAGAAGAAATACAGGTGACCAAAGGTGAATCCTATTTGCCTCACCCTTACTAGATTATCACTGAAATATTATGGCCTTTATTTAGTTTACTTAATTTGTTGTCGTAAACTCGGCTCTAGAAACAATATTTATATCATAAATCCTTTCTAAACTGATACAATTGTATAGACTACTATGTGGATGATCATATAAAACAAATGACGACGTTCAAAATATTAATATTAATAACTATTTAGTGTTTTGGGGTTCTGATAACTACTATTTATATTGTACTCGCGCTTCTTTTCAATGGGTGATTCGTCTTTAGGTCAAGGCGCCAGTTCTCGCACCATCGGGATGAATGATTGGTCCGTTCTTATCAAGTTTGAGCTGGCCAATAAGCAGAGACCTGAGGGGATAAATAGGGTGCCGCTCCCTTCTAAGAGACATCCTTCTTTTTAGATAAAGAAAGAGTCATGTCTGGAAGAGGTAAAACCGGAGGCAAAGCCAGGGCGAAGGCCAAGACCCGCTCATCCCGTGCCGGACTCCAGTTCCCCGTCGGCAGAGTGCACAGACTCCTCCGTAAGGGAAACTACGCTCACCGCGTCGGTGCCGGAGCTCCCGTCTACATGGCGGCGGTTCTCGAGTATCTGACCGCTGAGATCCTGGAGTTGGCTGGAAACGCTGCCCGCGACAACAAGAAGTCCCGCATCATCCCCCGCCATCTGCAGCTGGCCGTCCGCAACGACGAGGAGCTCAACAAACTCCTCGGCGGAGTGACCATCGCTCAGGGCGGTGTGCTGCCCAACATCCAGGCCGTCCTTCTGCCCAAGAAGACCGAGAAGCCCGCCAAGAAGTAGAATCAGAACCAGACTACTAACAAAACAAAGGCTCTTTTAAGAGCCACCTAAATATTGAATAAGAGCCACTTCTCCCAGGGACGCGGGAAGTCAGTCCGAGGGGGGGATGCGGAGAGGACCTATAAAATGACGTAATAATAAATGCTGCGGAACATCCATTGTTTACAGAGACGAGATCACGGGTGACGTAACATTCAGGGCTCCGCTCCTGAGAAACACTACTGGTGTGTAAAAAGAGTTCTGCCAACTAGCCACTGTTATTCACAAACGTTGGCAAGTAAAAAAATTGGAAATTAGAGCCTACTCGGCTGATACTGTGCTGAATTTCACACACTAACATGCCGACAAGCTGTTGCGGTCCGGGATTATACACAGCGTTATAACAAGGATTCAGGAGGTTATTTCTAAAGGTTTACAAAGGAAAGTGACAATAAAAGAAAGCCTTCAATTTCATCCTGAGTTACGAGTTGTCTGATATGAGGAAAGTGACGGTTTCTCCGTCAAGTGTAGGCTACCGTCCGTCTTTGCTCTTTTTTTGCCAACCAGTTTACGTGCGGGATTCCAGAATCAAAACGATAACATTCAACGTGTCTATGGCAGCAACATTTGACACCATTTAGAATGTTCACTACAACAGATGTTGGAACACCAACATGCTTAAAATAAATCAGCATAGTAGGCCTACCATATTAAGCTATGGACAGTTCTGCGTTGTGCGTCATAGCCTGTCGTTTTAATTCAATGAAACATGAGGGGTGACGCTGTTGTTTTTTATTGGTCGTAATGAAAGAAAACTTATGGGGTAACACTGTTGCTTTTTATTGGTCGTCATGAAAAAAAACATACAGGGTAACACTGTTGCCTTTGTCAAATAAAATATAAGGGGTATCACTGTCGTTTTTTTATTGGTCGTCATGAAAAAAAACATAAGGGAAATAATGGAAATACACACATACATTTTAATGTCATGTATATCCTCTTTATTGATGATTGATTATTGTGTATTGTCATCGCCTCAGTGGTGCAGTGGAGTGCACTCTGCCTAACCCACTGGAGACCGGGGTTCAATTTCTGTGGAAAATACAATATCTTTAATTTGAACGTAATGCTAATGTCATATATAACCTCAGACCTAATAAAATTACTAATATCAGTGGGAAGTGGAGAGAGCTGTGAGCTAACCCCCTGGTGACCGGGGTTCAAGTTCGGTTGATGTCTTCTGTTGGAAGACTCTTATCTCTATTTCATGCGAATTATAAAGTCAAGTATAACCACTGTGATAAATTTAGTCGGTGTCTGGATGGTCCATTGATAAATTCCGAGTTCAACACTCTGAACAATCAATAATCAATAATCAATAAGAAATCCCTGTTGTCTACACCCATGCGGATTCAGAGAATGCGTCTTCACTTGCTGTGGTATGATCTCACTGTAAAGTATAGAAGAGGAAAAGACATGGAGCTCCCGGACACACTGTCCAGAGCACAGCTATCGGAGAACACACCAGAGATGGATGGCTTAGAGTGCATCTCCATGATGAACACCAATCACACCTGGGAATAGTGAAAAGCAAATAGCAAGCTCGTGATTAGTGGCGGAGCCAGGGGGTGGCCGGTCCGTAGAATCTCGGCCACCCCATTGGCCACCCCAAGCACCGGATCACAGCGGTCAAAAGTTTTGACGGCTGTGGAAAAATGCGGAACCTTTCTCGCACCGCTAGTACACTGCCGGACCCTTTAGCCGCGCGCAGCGCGCACACGTCCTGTATTTGAATTAAACGGCTCAAGCATGCCCTGAATGCCTGTTACCACCTGACGCTTCGACCGGCACCTGCGGCTAAGTGAAGAAACCCAAAACAGAAAGGTATGATATCATAATGGATGTTGTTTTTGTCTTCTAATAACTGACTATCCCACCCATGACTATCTATTTTGCAAAGTTTAGAAGCAAGGTAGATCGGAGGAGAACATAGTAAACTGTTAAAATTGCTATATGCTATGCTGTATTTGATAACTACGTTGCGAGATTGTGTACAGTGTTTTAATATAATCTCTCTAGTCTCTACACGTATTTGTTTTTGCAACTTCGGATCGACTTTCGATCTAGTTATTTGCTGTTAACTGCTATTGTTGCCAGAACGATTTATGATTGTGTCAGGTATATACATTATTTATGCTGCATTTTGGATAAGTGTCATTAAAGAGGGAAAATAATGAAGAGGAAGAAGGCAGACATAGCGTCCTTCTTCAGGGCAAGTGGAAAGAAGTCAGCTAAGGCAAAGAATGAGGGTGAGATGGAGAAAAAACAGGCAGAGAGCGAGGATGAGGAGCCCCCAGAGAGCAGCAACTTAAATGGACCTCCAGGTATACAGTATAGAGACTCACATATAGTACAGCTTGGTATGAGGTTATCTTATTTACAATTGGCTTAAAGTTTGTCTATTCATATACAGTCAGGTTGAAAGTGCATTGTAAAACATATCAGTTCGTTTTTTCAGTACATTAAAGTATGGCATATTTGTATTTGCTACCCAGAGACACTTTCACTAATATTATACTTTAGCTTATAGTGTGTTTGTTAAACACTATATAGCACGCATTATAAAACCTTTAGGAAAATTACCTGTACTCCTTATTGTAATTATTTTTGATGTTTCTGAAAGATTGATCGAGAGCAGGACAGAAGAGTCCTCCCTGAGGAGTGGCCCCAGTGGATCCCCAGGTAAATTGTCAATCTTACATTGTATGTTGTACTCTTCTGCTAACTTTTCATCGATATTGTCCACAAGTTTATATTGTATATGTTTAATGCTGTAGAAAATGAATTTTAATCTTTTGTATCTGTGAAATACTTGGATAGTGGATCATTACACCTTGTGGAAAATACTTTAAACACCTATTAATGTTTTTAATATATATATTTAGATTCCCACAGAAGATTCAGACAGCGAGAGAGAGGAGCCTCCAACAACGAGTGGCGGCCCAAGGTACCTCCAGGTATACTCACTCTTTCACACATACTGGACACTTTAATTCCACTTCAGTTTTGCACAATCTGATACAGTGGCCTGATAATTCATAAACAGGTATGAGTCATACCACTCACCGTCCTCAACTGGAGTAGAGTTGGATGAATGGCCTCAAATCTACAACGTTTTAAGCTGATTATAGTCAGGGATGCAAACTTGTCACCTTTCGGCGAAATTCGCCGTTTTTGTTCCGAAAAAGGTCATTTGTGTGATTCATGGAGATCTGCAATAAAAATATTTCGGGGGGGGGGGGGGGGGGGGGCGTCGTCCAATTAATCGGCGAACGCAAGCTGTCATAAATATTTATTCGAAGCTTGTTCGTTTGGCCAACCCGTGTAAACATGTCATCTTCGGGTCTGTAGCTGCCTTGATTCCGTACTAGACAGGAGTGACGTTGGTACGCTTCTAAAACGTCAGGCTTTCTAACGTAGGCTAACGTGCTAATGAGAACATTTGTTTGACCGGCTGCCGGTTATATCCGTGTGGTTAATTTGCAGTTGCGGTGTTGTCAGCTTACTGTTACATTAAACTGCAATCAGAAAATGCGGTTATATGCTATAGACCCTATAGTGTCTGTGGTGTAAAGGCTGGGACGAATTAAAAAATATAAATACACTTTATGTTGAAACTATAGACCGTCCCGATTCCCATTGAAACGAATGGCGCGGTGATTATTCTTCAAAACGAGATCTGTTAAATTGTGAAAAATAAATCAAACTGTAATCAGACAACACGGTTATATGCTATAGACCCTAGAGTATCTGTGGTATAAAGGCTGAGACGAATTTCGAATTATAAATATGTACAATCCATAACGTTAGCTCTCTGGCTCATAGCTCAGCGGACTAGAATACCTCCTAGAACCATTGCCTGTAGGCCGGAAACGGAAATGGGGGCTGTTTACGTTTGGTTGTAGTCTTTTCGCCCGGTTCTCCGAATCAACAGTAGGGCTAGAACCGAGCGAAAAGACTGCAACCAAATTTGAACTACAACGAAACTAGTTCCCTTTCCGCTTCCGGCCAACAAGCAATGAGTCTTCCAACAGAAATCAATGGGATTTACAAAATGCGCTAAATGTACAATAAAACACGATAGAAACTGTATTTCGCTACGATGCTTGATTCAACCACTCTATTTCATCCTAGACAAATCACGAAGTGGGCTCGATGTTCAAAATACCGAAAAAAAATAATAGCTCACAGCAACATTTTGAAAAAAAAAAACTATGAACTAGTTCATTTTTTGGAACTGTGAACTTAGTTCAAATCTTTGAATTATGAACGCTGAACTGAACTAGTTCATTTTAAAATTTGTGAACTGAACTTTGAACTAGTTCACGTAGAAAGTGAACTATCACAACACTGTGTGTGTGTATATATATATATATATATATATATATATATATATATATATATATATATATATATATATATATATATATATATATTTATTGTGTGTGTGTATATATATATATATATATATATATATATATATATATATATATATATATATTCCGCGAGGGGGTTTGGGTCCTTGTCACCTTTTTCATCCCTGATGAGTTTGCACCCCTGATAGTGTTCAGATAATCCATTAGATGTAACATGGGATAGTACACTCCAATGTATGAGTTTATCTTGATTGTTATTAATCTCTGCTGTAATTTAATAATTGAATATGCCTTTTTTTCCATTTTCAAACAGACATTTCCAAATCAAGAACCGATAGATCTTTAAGGACAGTCTTTGAAGTGTTCAGTTTTAATGAGATGTCACTGTTTGGATTCTGTCTGATATGTGTAAATGTGGCTCAAACTTGAATCTAATCTTGCAGAGTCCGCCTAATACCCATTGTGAATATGATGTTTGTTATTATGTGTTTGATAGATGTTTATGAATCGAATTGAAGAAAAATTGACACTGCTTATTTAAACAGGCTGTTAATGCTTGTCATATTTACATTTGTTGGAATTCAGCAAATTGTATTCAGGATTTATTTATTTTATTTATTTTCATATTTCTATACATTAGCTCAGTATTTTATACTTTTTGTTATTTAAAGATAAATCCATATTGTGATCAGACTTGATTAAAAAAACATTGCACTTCTAATTTTGTATCCTTGTTTTGTATTCCTGATGATACACTGAGAGAATTGACTTGGCTTGTCGCCATAAACTGAGGACATCTCTACTATAAAATAGAATACCTTGCTGTCAATGCATATCTGTACAACCATTGTTCGACTCAGTCGTACAATACAAATAAAAACACAAATAGCAATCGGTAAATCAACACAGTTTAAAAACAAGTATGAATACAGAATAAGTGTATATTCTTTTTTAAGTTTTAGCTTCTTTGTTACTTTGCCTTTAGGTATAAGAACAATTTAAATATATTGAATACTTTTCTATTGCACCTTCATCTGAATTCCGAATAATGTTGAGATGTTTGCTGTATGTGTCTTAAATAGCTCTGCATCTCCTGGTGAGACACATGCTTGCCACCCAAAAATTATCACTGGCCCCATCCTGGCCACCCCAATGGAAATTTCCTGGCTCCGCCACTGCCCCTCTACTGGCCAGGTATGAGTGCACAAATTGAAGAAGTAGTCAGAAACTGCAGTTTGTGTGCAGATTTTGAAAATAAACTGCCCAGACAACCGCTCAAACCAACGGAAACACCCAACCTTCCCTTTGAGAAGGTAGCATCAGACCTCTTCGAATTCGAAGGGAAACAGTACATACTGCTTGTGGACTACTACTCAATGTTCATTGAAGTGGACGGATTGAGAGACACGCGCAGTCGCTCTGTCATAGACACACTTAAGGCGCAGTTTGGCAGGCACGGCATCCCTGCAACGATGAGGACGACAATGGCCCACAGTACTCCTCAGAGGAGTTTAAAGACTTTTGCAAGAGTTACAGCATCCTACACGTCACGTCTTCCCCACACACGCCACACAAATGGTGAAGCGGAGCGTGCCGTGCAAACTGAAGAGGCTCTGGAACAAGGCACCAGACAAACATCTTGCACTACTGGATTACAGGACTACTCCCCTCGAGTCGGTAGGCCTTTCACCAGCTCAACTGCTCATGGGAAGGAGGCGACGCAACAAGCTGCCTATGGCACGTGAGCTCCTTGCACCAACGGCCTATGACCCACTGAAAGTCAAGCGTCTGCTAGATCAGACACAGGACAATCAAAGGTACTATTATGACCGCAAGAGAGCAGGCAAACCTTGTGTCGCTCTCGAGCCTGGAGATGAGGTCAGAATGCAGCCTTATCCTGGTAGCCGCAGATGGTCCCCAGCGGTTGTAGTCAGACAGCACAGTGCTCCGCGATCCTATATCGTGGACCGTGGAAACAAGGAGTACCGCCGCAACAGCCAACATCTTCACACAAGCACTCCAGCCGCCAACCGTCCACGCCACTGGATACGTAATGAGTTATGGACTGAGCCGCCAGAGCAGACAGCTGAAAGGGAACAGCTGTCTCCTACCCCATCTGAACAGCCTCGCTCGCCTCCCAGAGAACCCTTGAGCCATGCTCAGGCCCGGGCAGGTGAACTGTTCGTCACCAGGCGAGGCAGAGCGGTCAAGCCGCCCGACAGACTGACTTTATGAGTTGTGTGCATGAAGTTAGTTAGGGACAAGGTGTGGTAAAGACACCTATGGAAGTGAAGTGCTGGTAACCTCTCCTTCCCAGTTAGCTTGATCAAAAGTTCAAAGCATTAACTTCCAAGTTAGTGTGATCAGATTTAAAGTTAAAGAGTTTGTTACTTTGTTTATTTAAGTCAAATGGATGTCAAGGTTAATTTGACATGAAGTCAGGACATTTAAGCTGCTAACATGTTTCTGAGTTGTTCCTAGATTGTATGCCTTTTCTTTGATAAGAAGGGAGATGTAATGTATTGTTTGATTTACTCCCATGACTACGGTCTGTTCTGTCCCGCCTGGGTACGCGTCGCGCCGTTGGTACACATGCGCAGTTTAATAAATCTACTTCTCAACTCCAAGACTAAAGCGTATCTGTTGACCAGAGTATCTTACAGCGTCTTTATTTCAGAAGAATGTCAATTTTAAAAGCAAATTTGCATTCTGGGTGAAATAGCAATAATTTAAAAGAAATTAGTCGGGTTATGTTCACGATACGATTCCTTTCTATGAAAGTCGACTTCACGACCCAAGCACTGGGCGGGGTCCGTACTAGAGCTCCCGCCCATCGTCTCTCTCAGGTCCTCTGCGAGCCTTTATAAAGTCGGGGTGTCCATCTTAGACATCACATTGCTTCTACTATCTTGTCAACCATGTCTGGTCGAGGAAAAGGAGGAAAAGGACTCGGGAAAGGAGGCGCCAAGCGTCACCGTAAAGTTCTCCGTGATAACATCCAGGGCATCACCAAGCCCGCTATCCGCCGTCTTGCCCGTCGTGGCGGTGTGAAGCGTATCTCCGGTCTGATCTACGAGGAGACCCGCGGTGTCCTCAAGGTGTTCCTGGAGAACGTGATCCGTGATGCCGTCACCTACACCGAGCACGCTAAGAGGAAGACCGTCACCGCCATGGATGTTGTCTACGCTCTGAAGAGGCAGGGGCGCACCCTGTACGGCTTCGGCGGTTAAACCATCTTCTCCAACCCTAAACCCAAAGGCTCTTTTAAGAGCCACCTAAATACTTGTTGAAGAATTGCTCCTATCAATAATAGATTTATATTTGCAATGAAAAATAAGCTCAACATTTTTACACGTTTGATGACAATGTTCAATATCTGCCACACATGAAAACTAAACCTTTTTTCTAATTGGTTATTAAGGGTCAAGTTCCGTCACCAAGTTGGCCTGCTCAACATTACCTCGTGATTCCCCCTTGGCCGCCAATACTAATGACGGTCCATGATTGACACTTAAGCTAAAGAAAATGTAAAACCGCAATCGGATGTATTTTAGCTGTCTTGCGTTTAGCTTGGATGGAGAAAGTATACCCTATTGAAATGACAGACTACCTTAAAAACGCCAATCCATTTTTCCATTAAATATATTTAACTCATACTTATTCCCTATCAATTTATTTTAGAGCTATATATTATTTCATGGCCGTATTTATTTGATTATTGAATCAAATGGCATTCCATGATAATGCAGCTTTATAGCATTGACTCTAGCCTATTTAAACCTTTATGCTATATGATTAATGTTATGTCATGATTCATCCATTCTGGGTTTCCTTCTGGATCGCTATTGAAAGGCGCTTAATTTCGAGCGTGGGTTGACCAAATAATTTAACGTAACTAGGGATCATTCGATAGATAATTTAATAAATATATCAAAATATATTTAATGCACCTGCCAATATCGACTCAGTTTGGGTTCAATCTAGCCAACATTATTTGTTCATAAAATTAAGTGGAGTAGCCTATTCAAATCCATTTGATCCAGGATGTAAAAGATGATGCGTAATGGAGACAATAAACGGCAAAAAGCGACTAACGTTCGATACAAACGCAATTTTTCAAACGCAATGGACGAATGTTCCGTACAAACGCATTTTACTCTGCAAAATGTCCAAATGTATTTGAAGTAATCGAATAAATATCATGTAGCCTATTTAAATCCATACAGATGTATGTTTCTGATTGTTGAAAAGCAGCTAGGCAAGCCTTCTGACGAGTGTGTTTAACAGCAACTAAATGCGTTAATTGTATCAGAACAACAGAGACTCTGGACATGTTGATCACTGTCAACTGTTGGTCTGAAGTCTTGGTCATTTGAAAAAGAACTTTCCGCATTATGAAAGACTTAATGTATTATTAAAAACAAATCTCAACGAAACCTAAGTGACCATCATCAGGTCACGTCGCAATCTAAGCGTTATTGTAAATAATTGTCGACATCATTGGTACATAAAACCAGGTACGGTTGGAATTTAGCATTTCTTCTTGTAATTTATTAACTACACGTGTCAAATGCTGACATCACATTGGAATTTTATGCTGGTAAAGTTAAGGAGGAAACACAAACGAGACGATCATTCCCACCCTGGAGTAATTTTTCAATGGTTGAGTCTGTACGGTTCTCATCGTCTGTATAAGGACAGCCCACAGACCGGCTTTACTCACATCTGATACAGAACCTCCGAGAACATGTCTGAAGTAGCGCCTGCACCCGCTGTTGCCGCCTCCCCGGCGAAAGCCACCAAGAAGAAGCCCGCTGCCCGGCCGAAGAGGGTCGGCCCCAGTGTGAGCGACTTGATCGTGAAAGCCGTGGCTGCGTCCAAAGAGCGAAGCGGAGTTTCTCTGCCAGCGCTCAAGAAGACTCTGGCTGCCGACGGCTACGACGTGGAGAAGAACAATTCCCGGGTCAAGGCCGCCGTGAGGAGCTTGGTGTCCAAGGGAACCCTGCTCCAGGCCAAGGGCACCGGAGCGTCCGGATCCTTCAAGATCAGCAAGGAGGCAAAGAAACCCGCCGCCGTCAAGAAGCCCGCCGCCCCTAAAGCCAAGAAGCCCGCCGCCAAGAAACCCGCCGCGGCCAAGAAGGCCGTCACCCCGAAGAAGGTCAAGAAGACCCCAACCAAGAAGGTATCTGTTAAGAAAGCGACCCCGAAGAAGGCAAAGAAGCCAGCCGCAGCTAAGAAGGTTGTGGCCAAGGTTACAAAGAAAACCGTCAAAAGCCCCAAAAAAGCTCCCAAGCCCGTTGCCAAGAAGTCTCCGGCAAAGAAGGCAGCAAAGCCCAAAGCAGCCAAGAAGGCCGCCCCCAAGAAGAAGTAAACTGTCCATTTGAATTCCCCCAAAGGCTCTTTTCAGAGCCACCCACACAACTTTAGGAGCATATTCCAAATGTAGGCCTACTTCTCTACATGTTAAGTTTCTTTAGTCGCCTGTATTACAAAAAATGAGCGACTGCTGTGTTGCAAATGGTTCAATATTTGTTGTAATTCATTTATTTACATGAAATATAGTCTTAGGTGGGTTAAAGCCTCCTAAAGCACCTCAACAAACCAACGTGAGGTGCCCATCATCACGTAATAGCCTATGCTATAAACCTAGGCTAGTCAGTTTCAGTCTTAACAGTGCTCAAACTGCAGTTTCTGAGTGTGTATTATTTATAATACAATGCACAACGTTATTGAGGTTCCAAGACAACTATCCTCACTAACCGTGTATAGTAGCCTAATAAAATAAATACATTGATAAATTAATACTTGAAGGAACCCTAGGGGAATTCAAAATAAATAATATGAAAGCCGTAATACGGATAGCTATATGTAACATCCCTCGGAAGGCGAAATCAAATGCGAAAAGAATCCCCCCCAGAATCAAATGTCCCTGCATTTTACTCATTTGTTTAAATTCCTCAGCATTGTCGTACAAATTCCTATAATAGCCTATTTGCAATATTGAATGATGCAAATAATAAGTAGGCTACTATCATTATATACAAACTAAAATGTATTCAAACACTTCATTATCCGCATATCTTGGTGTAAAAGTTAAAGATAAAATGTTATGGTTTCACCCCTCCCCGATTATACAAAGCGGGACATAACTGGGCGGGCACCAATGTGAGTGCGGGACTCGCGGTTCCTAACTACGTTTTTATAAGGACCAATCAGAGTGTTTGGGTTATCCGGGGGCTGGCTATATAAAAGTTCCACCTAGAGTTTTAACTATCAATCTTTGTAGACACCTAACCAACATGGCCAGAACCAAGCAGACTGCGCGTAAGTCCACCGGTGGCAAAGCCCCCAGGAAGCAGCTCGCCACCAAGGCAGCACGTAAGAGCGCCCCGGCCACCGGCGGCGTGAAGAAGCCCCATCGTTACAGGCCCGGGACCGTGGCCCTGAGAGAGATCCGTAGGTACCAGAAGTCCACCGAGCTGCTGATCCGCAAGCTGCCCTTCCAGCGCCTGGTGAGGGAGATCGCTCAGGACTTCAAGACCGACCTGCGCTTCCAGAGCTCCGCCGTCATGGCTCTTCAGGAGGCCAGCGAGGCTTACCTGGTCGGTCTGTTCGAGGACACCAACCTGTGCGCCATCCACGCCAAGAGGGTCACCATCATGCCCAAAGACATCCAGCTGGCCCGCCGTATTCGCGGAGAACGCGCCTAAACTGACCTACTTCCGAACACCCAAACGGCTCTTTTCAGAGCCACCTACTTGTCTTAAAGAACCATCCCTATCTACTTAGCCATAATGCATCACTACTATCACACAGACTTAAACTAGGATCTATTCAAATAGTTGAGACGGATATTAAATGATATGTATGTAATGTAAAAATTGCAATGCAAAATTTATATGCAGAACATTGTATACAATGTATTATTGACGTGTAATTTTCAGTTGACTGGAAACAATCTATATCAACCTTCATCGTTAATTTTAGATGGTAATGTGATATTTTGATGGAAATGGTCATGTTGAGGGGTTAGGTATGAGGTTGGCGAGAGATAATTTAGGTGCAAGGATAGAGATGAGATGCTTTAACTTAAGTATTAGATATAGGGTAAGGAATAAGCATTGTATATAGTTTAGGTATAAGGATGGCTACGTTTTATGTTCAATAAATTATTCATGATTTATTTTCTAATAACTAAGATTCCATCGCTTCCTTGGATAAGAAGGTGTCGCGCACATTTTTAGTGTCCTATAGAAATGAAACCTCCTAGAGCAGAAAGGTTCTATTTCTTATTTTGTTGCTTTTGGCAAAATACTGCCGCCTATTGGCCATGAATCTAAGATATGTTATTGGTCCGTTTTGTATTGTGTGGGCTAGCCAATGAGCAAAGGGCTGGAGGTCTATAAAATCTCCTGTTTGATTTTGAAGCATTTACGCAACGAACTAAAACATGTCTGGAAGAGGTAAAACCGGAGGCAAAGCCAGGGCGAAGGCCAAGACCCGCTCATCTCGTGCCGGGCTTCAGTTCCCCGTCGGCAGAGTGCACAGACTCCTCCGTAAGGGAAACTATGCCCACCGCGTCGGTGCCGGAGCTCCCGTCTACCTGGCGGCGGTTCTCGAGTATCTGACTGCTGAGATCTTGGAGTTGGCTGGAAACGCTGCCCGCGACAACAAGAAGACCCGCATCATCCCCCGCCATCTGCAGCTGGCTGTCCGCAACGACGAGGAGCTCAACAAACTCCTTGGCGGAGTGACCATCGCTCAGGGCGGTGTGCTGCCCAACATCCAGGCCGTCCTTCTGCCCAAGAAGACCGAGAAGCCCGCCAAGAAATAGATTATAAATCTTACCTGTAACCCCAAAGGCTCTTTTAAGAGCCACCCAGATTTAACCAAAGAGCTACATCTTTTAAACCGGTCAACGCCACTGCTTTTAAAGTAAACCTAGTTCCTTTAGGTCGGGTTGGAGTCCCCGACGTGGGATCAGGCAAGACTGTTGATCTTAAAGAAATTGCACTTTCTATTTTTACTTAAATGCCTATTTAGCTTTCCTTTTTTATTTATTTTTACCAGAAAAATACATGATCTGAAACCAGATAGAAAGAACGAGGGTTTGAGACCCAATTTCTGTCAGGGTTAGAGTCCTAGAGTCTGGTTGAGTCCCAGAATAAGGCCTTTGGTTTTCCTTTAGGTCGTGTTGGAGTCCCGGCGCGGGTACCAGAGAGACGGTTGATCTGATCTTAAATACATTGCACTTTCTCTTTTACTTATTTCTTTGCATATGTTTTCTTTTACTTATCTATTTCATTTTATTGCATGACAATGTTTATGTGAAGCACTTTGAGTCTGCCTTGTGTGTGAAAAGTGTTTTATAAAATAAAGTTGCCTTGCCTTAAACTTCTGTGTATTTATTCTTCGCAGACTTTCCATTCTTCATAGCAGCAAAGTGTCGTTAATTGATATCTAATTAGCAATGGCCCCCATGACAGGTTCTCTTCAAAACAAAAGGCAAACTACCACATAATTGGGCTTAGGCCTATGTGTACAAACACTGAATACAGTGAAGTCTTGGTTTGAGGATTTATTTATATTACCAACTCTTGAGCTGGTTGGGTGAAAGTCGGAATGTCTGTACTTGTACTAACCACTGATCATAGGCATGATAATTGTTTAGGTAAACCGCTACATTTAAAAGGTTTTTGCAAATGTAATATAGCTTACTTGGCCGGTTAGGAAAGAGGAGTTCAAAACGGTTAGGAAGAGCAAGAGCTAGAAGCAGAAGTAATATATTAGGCTATTACTGTTTTTCGAACTTGAGTTAAATATGTAGTTTGATTATGTTTGGGTTTCGTCATAAATAAATATAATATAAGACAAATATAAGCCCCTGTGCAGTTGTGGCTAGGACGAACTATTCATAAACGACAGTGGCGTTTCAAAATATCCGCGCGCTGTTGCAGATCAGCTCCCAACTGAAATCGGGAGTCGGGTATTCTAGCCAATCACGTAAACGGACGAACCCCTGTTGATTTGAATCCGCCTCCTTTAAATATGGCCGTCCGACGAAAGCCAGGATATTCGCATCCTATTTCAACATGCCTGAGGTAGCAAAACCCGCGCCCAAGAAGGGCTCCAAGAAGGCCGTCTCCAAGACCGCAGTTAAGGGCGGCAAGAAGCGCCGCAAGACCAGGAAGGAGAGCTATGCCATCTACGTCTACAAGGTGCTGAAGCAGGTCCACCCCGACACCGGCATCTCCTCCAAGGCGATGGGGATCATGAACTCCTTCGTCAACGACATCTTCGAGCGTATCGCCGGTGAGGCCTCCCGCCTGGCTCACTACAACAAGCGCTCCACCATCACCTCCAGGGAGATCCAGACCGCCGTCCGCCTGCTGCTCCCCGGTGAGCTGGCCAAGCACGCCGTGTCTGAGGGCACCAAGGCGGTGACCAAGTACACCAGCTCCAAGTAGACCTCACCATTCAACCAAACAAACGGTCCTTTTAAGGACCACCCAAATGCATTCTTAAGAGCTACTCCACGCTGTATTAAGATGCCAATGCTGAATTCATTCCGTGTTGTGGGACTAGTTGCATTAGTGTCAAGGCTAATTAAACGGATGCTAGAATACACGGCAGAACAAATGATTTCTTGGTATAACTATACAAAATACATCAATTACTGTACAAAATGTAAATTGAGCAGATATAATTAGATCTTCTGTCAACACGGGTATAATTTATATTAATGCAGACCAAACTTTTTCTTACGTGCAAGTACTTACAGAGCAGGTCTTGAAGAATTTCGCTGGAGTCATCACCGAGTAAAATGGGAATGCCTTTGAGGACAACAGAGTGAAGTACTGTCACGTCTGGTGTCTAATGATACACAGAGAAAATACCAGTTAACAGTGTAATTTGCAAGGCACAAGCAGACAGGAAATAAAATAGGTTGGTCTGGATCATCTCATTTAGAACTTGATCGATGAACTATCATACAGATCAAAAGCAAAATTAACCTACTTACCATCCAGCTCATGTGCTGCAGGCTCCTTTTTTACAATTTCTTGTCTGCGTAGTGGGAATGATTGGTCCGTCATTTGTTAAATGAGAATGAGATTGCCATTTGGTTGTTTTTTCTTCATTTCTTCCACGAGAACCATTCTGGCATTTTCAAGGCTTGTTTCAGAATCAGAATCAGAATCACTTTTATTACATCTTTTAGTACAGTACTCAAGAGTAAAAATCTTAGGCTTGGTTCCTCAACATTCACATAGCAGCAACAGTAAAAGATACAATAAATAAGAATAAGAATAAGAAACCATATGAAAAGGAACAAAGTAAAAATAAATAAATAAATAAGTAAGTAGCAGCATCAATAATACTAAAAAGTAACACCAGTCTGTTGTTGTGGTGTGCGTGTGGATGGTTGGGGCGTAGTGTGTTTTTCCAGGAGTCTGACTGCTTGGGGGAAAAAACTGCTTGTCATCCTCTGGGTTTTGGCCCTTAGGCTTTGGTACCGCCTCCCTGACGGCAGTAGCTCAAACAGTTTCTGGTTGGGGTGGCTGGGGTCCCAAATGATTCGGAGGGCCTTCCTGACACACGTTTCATCATGTCCTTTAGGTAAGTTAGGCAGGTAGTTTGCTTCACCTCTTTTTGGCTGTTTGATATTGTTGCTTGAGGATTCTCCCTCTGGGTTGCCTTTACTTCTTTTGCCTCCATGGATTTTTACATCTTCACATCCAGCTTTTCGAAGCTTTGTGCGATAATTGGCCATCTTAAATTTAAGGCTGTTTTTCCAGCCATACCATCTGTGTGGTCCAGGTTCAGAGAGGCAGGGGTGTTTGCTAATCAGTGCTTTTGCAACACTGCTGAAGTCATCATCTTCAGGTTAAGCCTTGAAACTGTACATCCTTTCAGCAAGCTTTTCTAGTATGTCATGCTTCATATCTCTTGGTAGAGTCATACGTGTTCCATCTTTCATAAAGGCAAGATCTACCTGTCTGAGTCTATACCCAACATCAACTGAGAAATTGGGTGTGTCAAAAAACTCTGGCCACTGTTGTCTTAGCAATGGTGATGCTCCTACAGTCGACAGGATCTCAGTGTCTGCTATGCTGCAATCAGTGTCTGATGGTGTGGCGGGTGGTGACAATGCTGTTAAATGGAGAGTCACAAGAGGGATGATTTTGACTGTAGCTCTTTCAGGTAAATCAGTTAGCATTTCATTTGGGGAACCACAAGGGAGTTTACAAAAAGAGAGCTTTTATGCAAAAAAAACGGGGGGCTCGGAGCTGTGGACCTGGGGCTAAAATTAAGAATTGCATTTTATTAAAAACATTGCATCTGGTTTTAAAAGAAAGGCTGTTTGGATAGGTGAGGCCTTGAGCTGGACCAAAAAGAGGGGTCGTGCTAGAAGTTCACTGCCTTATTTTAAAGTAATGTATGGTGATCTTAATGGAGAAATCGGTACATCTGAATATTGACTGGCTTGGAACGCCCAGTAAAAAATATATATTATTGTGTGTAATGACTTATATGGTGACATTTTCCCCTATAAATATCTAGAGGATACTGAAAAGCAGATGTGTCTGAAAAACATTTGGAGCAAAACTATATCTGAAAAAAATAAGACGTAATGTGGCTGGTCTCAGTAAGGAGACTAGCAGTTAGAGCAGTGGTAAAGTGGAGCTGTTTCGTTAAAACTGTTAAATGCCCGATTCATAATTGTGATGAAGATGAATCAGTTGAGCACCTGCTTGTAGACTGCCAGAGATCACAGTATAGCACAGTATACCAAGGTAGAAATAAAGATCCTTTGGGCAGGGGGAAACTTTTTGTTTCCCTCCCATTCTTTCTTTTTTTTAAAACTGCATTATATTGTTTACTCCAGTTACTCTTCAACTTCCTACACTTGATTTAAACATTTCTTTACGTCTGTAACTATCTGGCTTTGCTAAAACATTTTCAACCTCACTTCGCACTGAAGCTCATTGTTAGATTTAAGATAAAGCATATAGATTTAGCAGAAATGTTTATAGAAATGTTGAATTCGATTTAGGATTTATATTTAGCTTTGATTTAGGATTTATATTTATATACACGATTGAGCATTTTGATTTAGTATTAAGATTTAGAAACAAAATTTGGATAGAATTGAATTTTAGCTTAATGTATTCTAATTGTATACATGTATACAGGAAAACGTAGCAGTGCCTTTTGGGCGGGTGTTTATTTTGCAAAATCTGGGAAAATCACAGCAGGCTTTCACCAGCCAAAGTTTACAAACAGCACTGCATAGAAAAGGCATTGCACGAAACAAAGTAATATGCCAAACCAGTAGACTTGGTATAGGGCCCATGTTCCAAAATGGACCTGTGAACAATCTGTATTATGGATATCAACATCTATTCAATGCATCCGCGCGTTTAAGACAGCGCATGCGCAGTAACACCGGAAATCTTAGCCAACCACATAGAGGGAGGTCCACAGTAACATTTGCATGTGACTTGCTTAAAAATGGGATTCAGAGGGTGACTGAGTATCCGCATCGACTCCAATCATGCCTGATGCTGTAGCAAAACCCGCGCCCAAGAAGGGCTCAAAGAAAGCCGTCTCCAAGACTGCCGTCAAGGGAGGCAAGAAACGCAGAAAGACCAGGAAGGAGAGTTACGCCATCTACGTTTACAAGGTGTTGAAGCAGGTCCATCCCGACACTGGCATCTCCTCCAAGGCGATGGGAATCATGAACTCCTTCGTCAACGACATCTTCGAGCGCATCGCCGGTGAGGCCTCTCGCCTTGCTCACTACAACAAGCGCTCCACCATCACCTCCAGGGAGATCCAGACCGCCGTCCGCCTGCTACTCCCCGGTGAGCTGGCCAAGCACGCCGTGTCTGAGGGCACCAAGGCTGTGACAAAGTACACCAGCTCCAAGTAAAATCGACCCACGAATGCAACCCAAACGGTCCTTTTAAGGACCACCCAATTCCGCTTAAAAGAGCCTTCCTCCACTCAATGATCATGTTCTCTACTGGACATGTTTTTACTGACTGATGTATAGGCTTCAATTGTATTTATGTTTTAGAAGGCACGTTGTGACTGGGTTCACTACCTATTTCACAAAAAGTTCAGGACAATACCAGTGGGTGCTCCTGAGCTTACCACTCAGTGGTGCATGGGCCTGGATAAATGCGATTGCCCGAAGAGGGCAACAAAAACAGTTGGTCGCCTCGACTAAAATAACATTTTCATTGCGTATGGTTTTTAGGTTCAGTTTTTTTGTCGGCCGCCGCCGGGCCTTGGCAGAAGCACTCGGAGATCACAAAACAAATGCTGCCTCCATTTACAGCCGAGTGGAACGTTTAGATTGTATTTTGGGAGAATGGCAAAAACTGATTTATTTTTTCAAAAAACGTATTTTATTAACAGTGATATTACGATGATGATCATGGTCATATATAACACTACCACGTTTAAAAAATGTATACAGCACATGGTTTTGGGTGCACTGGCTGTTTCATGTCGAATCGAACTCTGGGATAATAACTTGCTCAAGGAAGGAGGGGTTACATTTTATCCTCATATTTTGAGGATTCTATGCTTTTAGTTTTATTATGGATGTCCTGCCTATGCTATATATCAATTTATTGTGATAATCTACAAATACCAATCCCTAAATAGTGTTATTGTTATTCATCTGAAGCTTATGATAGGCCCTTCAAAATATGAATACCATTTTATTTGTAGGATACAGCAAGTATGATTTTTTTCGGTCGACCACCTATTCACGCTTTAATCCATGCTATAAAACCAAAATTGAGGCGTTAATTATTTTGCCATGTCTCCAAACAAGCTCATTTCAATCATCTTGAATAGTAGGCCTACAACATGCACATTCAAAGAATCATATTGGCCTAAAATAAGACCATGTTTCTTCATAATTTGTCTGAACTCGTTGAGGAAAGAAGGCCTGCAATGTATTTGTAACAACACTCAAAACGTATATAAAAAACATCTAACAGCAAAAATTATAAGAGGAATCTATGTGTATAATGAGCTGGCTGGTATACAGCAAGCCTTACTACCGCGTGTGTTTACCAGCTACTTTCTACGTGCTTTTTAATGTAAAGTACAGACACACGGGATATGTTGCTCGCTGCCAATTGTTAATCAGAAGTGTGTGTCATATAAAAAAGGATTGTCTGCATTATTAGAATAGAAAGGCATTATTAAAAACAGATATCCGAGAAAACAGATTGATACCAAAATCACGTCACGTGTAGAGATACGGTTTTTTAGAATTCTTTTCGACATCCATGGCACTTATAGCTCTGCAAGGTTCAACATAAACATCTCTTCTTGTAGTTTGTTAACGAGAAGTGTAAAATAATGATATCGTGTGTAAGTTATAGCTCGATAAAAATGAGGAGGAAACACAAACGACACATCTTTCTCCCTCACAGCAAAACTCCTCACCGGTTGAGTCTGTACGGTTCTCACTGCGTGTATAAGGACAGCCCACAAGCGCCAGTCAGACAATACTCAGTTTCAAACTCTTGATACTAAACCAACCGAGAAGATGACTGAAGTTCCTCCAGTAGCTGCTGCCGCCGCACCGGCGAAAGCGACCAAGAAGAAGGCGGTGGCCAGGCCGAAGAAGGTCGGACCCAGTGTCAGCGATCTGATCGTGAAAGCCGTGTCCGCTTCCAAAGAGAGAAGCGGAGTTTCTCTGCCAGCACTTAAGAAGGTTTTGGCCGCCGATGGCTACGATGTGGAGAAGAACAACACCCGCATCAAGGTCGCCATCAGAAGCTTGCTGGAAAAGGGAACCCTGGTCCACACCAAGGGTATCGGAGCATCTGGGTCTTTCAAGATCAGCAAGGACGCGAAGAAGCCAGCGGCGAAGGCTGCTGCCCCTAAAGCCAAGAAGGCTGCTGTCAAGAAGCCCGCCGCCGCCGTCAAGAAGGCTACCCCAAAGAAAGCCAAGAAAGCCGTAGCAAAGAAGACCTCCGTGAAGAAAATTACTACCCCCAAGAAGGCTAAGAAACCCGCTGTGGCCAAGAAGGCGGTGGCGAAGAAGAGCCCCAAGAAGGTGGTGGCCAAGAAGGTAGCAGCCAAGAAGAGCCCCAAGAAGGCACCCAAGCCCGTCGCAAAGAAATCCCCGGCGAAGAAGGCGGCCAAGCCCAAAGCAGCGAAGAAGGCAGCCCCCAAGAAGAAGTAGATGATCACATTTAGTTTTTGTTGAAAACCCCAAAGGCTCTTTTAAGAGCCACCCACCTGACTCAAAGAGCCCAAATCCTATGAAACGACCATCCATTAATGTTGTATGTTATGATTTTATAAATCAAGGTTTTCCACTATTTAGGGCAGAAATGTAGTGGTGGGTGTTTCGTTGAACCCTATTAAATAGGGTGCAACGAATATATAAATCCTACAACAATCGTAATTTTTGTTGATATTGAGTGATATTTGTTAGTCTATATAAAATAGGGTCCATGATGAAACTGCACCAACATTAACCTACGTTAATATTACTTTAGCTTCTCGCCGGAAAAACGTGACAATTATTTCCATTACAAAGTAGCACAGGTATAGCAACTATTACACATTTGCCCTCGATAAACAACGTCATTCAACTAATGATTTATAAGAGTATAGCCTACTAAACAGAAAACGTTCCGTGTTCTGTAAACATAACTATCTCCACATTAAGTTTATGTTTATTTATTTTTTCCACAATGTCTTGTTTTTTTTAAACGATTTATCATGACCATATGCTCTGTAAGGTGACCTTGGCTGTCTTGAAAGGCGCCTCTAAATTAAATGTATTATTATTATTATTATTATTATTATTATGGCTTCGGAGTTAACAGTAGATGATTGTAGAAATAGATTGTAGACGGTTGTAGAAATACTGACTTTGCTCTGTTTACTTAATGTATTGTGTTAAACTTTATTTCAAAATAAGACGTTAGATGACGGTATTCAAAATTCAAATATAAAAGGCGGGAATGGTATGACCTGATTATGAACACACTAGCTGGGCGTGTGAGGAAATACAATGGGACACAGCGCCTATTCGCTGTCAGCGTCTTTCCAATGACCAATCAGCGTGTGGCAGTGTCCCGGGGCTGGCTATATAAACCCTTGCTCTACTGCGTAAAGTTACCCTTCAAACTTGAAGACTTTGCAGAAATGGCCAGAACCAAGCAGACAGCGCGTAAATCTACCGGTGGCAAAGCCCCAAGGAAGCAGCTCGCCACCAAGGCTGCCCGCAAGAGCGCCCCGGCTACCGGCGGCGTCAAGAAGCCCCATCGTTACAGGCCCGGGACCGTGGCCCTGAGAGAGATCCGTAGGTACCAGAAGTCTACCGAGCTGCTGATCCGCAAGCTTCCCTTCCAGCGCCTCGTGAGAGAAATTGCCCAGGACTTCAAGACCGACCTCCGCTTCCAGAGCTCCGCCGTCATGGCTCTTCAGGAGGCTAGTGAGGCCTACCTAGTCGGTCTGTTCGAGGACACCAACTTGTGCGCCATCCACGCCAAGCGTGTCACCATCATGCCCAAGGACATCCAGCTCGCCCGCCGTATCCGTGGAGAACGCGCCTAAAAGTGTTTAACGACCTACCCACAACGGCTCTTTTAAGAGCCACCCACATATCTTTAAAGACAATAAGACCTTGCTTGAATACAATGGTTGGGTTTTATAAAGCCAAATATAATCATAATAAGATCAAAAGCATCTCTATGCTCAAACCGATTTGATGGGCAATTATGCCTTGTTGCCCTTTTTCCACTTATCAACCCAACGAAATTAAGTAGCCTTTTCTTTTTGAAGTGCTATAAGAGCTGACCCATTATGTCATTTATACATTATCTGTTTTAATTGTTAGGATGTCATCAAAGTACAGAATGTTTTCAATGCTAAATTAACTTTGTATAGAAGCGTGAAAGAATTTTTTGTACTATACATCAAAATACAGTTGGCTATTCGGATTTCTGATATTAACAAAGAGCAGGTTTTAGTTATTGTAGTACATTAATATGTAGTTTTTGATCAGTTTTATTATTAAACATTGGGCCTCTGAATTAAAGCCTCTCACCAATAATGTAAATCCCCTAATGCTGCCACCTGCTGGCCATTTTTCTGTAGACCTAAAATGTTCTGGCACGTGATTGGTCCATTTATTTCAAATTTACAATGGCCAATGAGCAGAGACCTGATTGGTACATAAAAGCGGGACGCGGGTATGTTCTGTACTCGTGCATTATTTGAAACAAGTAATCATGTCAGGAAGAGGCAAAACCGGTGGCAAAGCCAGGGCTAAGGCCAAGACCCGCTCGTCCCGCGCTGGGCTCCAGTTCCCCGTCGGCCGTGTTCACAGACTTCTCCGCAAAGGCAATTATGCTCATCGCGTCGGTGCCGGTGCTCCCGTCTATCTGGCTGCTGTGCTCGAGTATCTGACCGCTGAGATCCTGGAGTTGGCTGGAAACGCTGCTCGTGACAACAAGAAGACCCGCATCATCCCCCGCCATCTGCAGCTGGCCGTCCGCAATGACGAGGAGCTCAACAAACTCCTTGGTGGAGTGACCATCGCTCAGGGCGGTGTGTTGCCAAACATCCAGGCCGTCCTTCTGCCCAAGAAGACGGAGAAACCCGCTAAGAAGTAAATTCTATAAGAATTGTAAACCAAAAGGCTCTTTTAAGAGCCACGCATATCTTTCTTAAGAGCTTTATTTCCTGAACCAAACTTGTATGCGATAATGAACTTATTGGCACCCACATACCGGAACGGTGTCGGTTTTACTCGGCCTACTTGTTATGTAGGCCTACATAGACTTTCATTGCTGACGCTATGAACGTCAGCAATATTGACACGTTCTGATCAAGTTTTTGAATTGATTTCAAGCGGTCAGATTAGCTTAAAGTTGTACCATTGACTCGCACTTTCCCTCTATTTTATTCTCTTTGTAGGATACATTATGGAGGGGAGTTGGACTTAAAACATCCTTACTGTACGTCCACACCAGGAGCGACCAAAGCGTCAAAGACGCTCTGGTCGCTCACAAAGTTTCGCTGCGAATTTTTCTGTTCGCTTTGGTCGCTCAAGTCGCTCATGACGTACAATTCAATTATGCAGACGCATTTAAAGGAGCCGTATGCGTTTAGTAGGCCCTACAGACAGCCATATCAAATAGTGAACTCTCCCATACACCTTGGCCATATTGCCGAGACGGTTTTGCTTGTTCGATAAAGTGCTTCGACAACAAGTAGGACAGTGATTCCCCCCAATATAAAAAAAATCCTAAAATGTAGGCTAATTACAACCGAGAACAAAAAACCCTGCGTGCTGTAGTAGTTAAAATATGTTTCACTGATCTGGATCTGCAAATCATGATCTGCACTCATTCGTCGCATTCAAAACAAATAGACATTGGGACACATGGCTCATTTGCATACGTGCACAGGACTGGTTGGCTCCGCAAGGCAAATAATGGAACATATCTATCTATCTATCTAGGCCTTTCTGTCTATCTATCTATCAACGCGTGTCTAGTTTTAATGTGATGTATAGTGTGTATTATCCAGTCAGACTTGTTCTGTGTGGTATTGTAGGCTACTGTCCTGTGTGGGACGAACCACCTAAATGGATTCCCGACGATTTGTGTCGATTGGTATTAATAAAGACTTGACTATCTATCTATCTAGACTATTTAATTAAAAATTATTCACCTCAGGCTCCGTGAATAGTGGGGAATAGAGGGATAAAAGACAAGAGATATATCCCTTGTCATTTATCCCTCGTCTTGTCGATTAGTTTGTTAATGTGACGATTTCAAATACTTTTTTGGTTTTGTTTAAAGCATGCTACACGCGATTGGTTGGTTAGATTGGTGGCATGTAGAGCAAATTATAATGATTCCCGCTTAAATACGAACGTTCTAGATGTAGCCTATAAATACTCCCGCTTATCATCACTTGATATCCAAACCACTATGGCGTTTCGATCTCTGAACTGAAAAAGGGTGGGTTCGTACAACACCGGGTGCCCAGTTACATCCGCGATTAATACTTCAGCCGACATTTTGTTCAGTGAGTGAATAAAGGTAGGTAGGAACCAAAGTGCCTGCCGATGTTCCCTGGGATCCACGCAAGCGAAGAGCGTCTACATTCCGATTGGCTGTCAGTGTTTGGTCGCTGAAGCGAATAATAGTCATTTGCATAAAGTTAAAAAGTTTTCAACTTCTTTTTGACGCTCTGGTCGCTCAACTTTGGCCGCTGGTAGCGTTGGTCGCTTTGGTCGCTCTGGTCGCTCTTGCCCATAGAAAGTGAATGACTTCCGGCGATTTGGTCGCTCAATTCGCTTCTGGTGTGGACGGACAGTTAGTAGGCTTATTGTAGACCTACTGTTTATGTTCAAGATTTAAAAAATTTGGTCTCGTAAGATATAGCCTACGTTCTTGTCCTGTTTGCTCGGCACAGAAAATTCTATGTACTCGGCCCCACCTACACTCACAAGAAAAAAAGAAATCAGAAAATGAAAATAAATATTTTTTATAGATATATATATTTAAAAAATAATCTCCCCAGAAAGTACTGTAAAATAATAAGTTCGGCGCGTTTATTTCATTTTTAGTCGACCCTGGCTTGCTTCTTCCGGCTGAGTTCATCTGGAGGGGCAAGAGGGGCTCTAGGCCCTCCAGCCCAATGTAATGTGTATTGGATTTGAGAAAATGAAATGCGCATGCTCAGCGTGTTTCTCTGTGGAGGGAGATTATTTTACTTCCGGTGGGGCTAGCCCCACGGCTAGCTCTTGGAAGCGGGGCCCTTGTTTTTCACAGTTCATTGGCTGTAGGGTGAGGCACGTGATGAGTCATGACTCGAGTGACCTCCCACCTCACCTCACGTGCCGGGCGCAAGAAGTCCGGTAGCTAAGAAGAGAATGAGAAGGATAACTTTGCTACCAAACATGCCGGAGGCACACAAACGAAAATGAATCGACAACATGAATGTGGTAGATCATCTATTGGAGCATAGATTTGAGACCCTTAGTCTGGAGGAAAAATTAGAGGTAAAACGCCTCATGTCTTGTGCCATTCAGTCTATTTATGTTTTTTCCAGTCTGTTCCCACTGTTGGCCTGCGCCTTGTCGTGGTGGCGAGCGGGCTTTAAACCAAGACAGTCCATTCTGAATCTTTTCTTTCACAGCTATTTTGATTTCTTTGATTTCTCCTCCAGGACACTGCTTAGGCCTATGGGAAGTGTGCTCCATGGTAAAATGATATTGGGTTCTTATAGTAGCTCTTACAGCTGTTTGCAGTAGTATCATTTTATTCTGAGGTTTGTAAAACGAGCACTAGGCATTCTGAGCGCCTTTTGAAAAAACAAAGCACACACACACACACACACACACACACACACACACACACACACACAGGAATGCTGTTGTCCTTCTGTATGACGACTGTATAGCAAGGGTTTATTCTACAGACATCTAGCTATGATTCTTTGAATAGTAATCGCCCAATACTTGTAAGTCTGCCGCTGATCTTCATTGCTAACATGAAAAATGTTATTGTTGAAAGCAGCAGACAGCAACGATGCCTGGTCATCATGAGGATAGACTTCCAATGTCCAAAGACCGGCAGATCCCGGCCTAAGCAGGACGACAGATGGGAGGCAGCACAGTCTGGCGGCTGGGGGATTGACTCCCAGCTGAAAGGTACTGGGGTCCCCTAAATCCACAGCTTAACTATCCTTGAGCGAGATGCCTAACCCCTACCTGATCATGAATGAAATTTCCCTGAAATCACCAAGTCTTTTTGGTGAAAGCATTTGCTTCATAAAAATTGTTATAAATTAAATGCATCTAATTTACATAATATTAAATAGCAATATTTCAACATCCCCGCTAGCTTCATGGCTGTAATGGGCTAGGGTAGGCCTTTCTTATGAGTGCATTTATTGTTTATCGCAAAGTGTCTTTCATGTCCGAAGAGACACAAAGTATTTGTGTCTGTAATAACTAGTAATTGTGTTGCGAGCAGGAACTGAAAAATAAGCACCTTGACTACCAAGGGGATTAAAAACATAAAACATACAAAATAAAATTGAATAGCTCCAACATTTTCATATTTTTGATCTCTGATTATTAATATGCTGGTATCAGTAATTGTTGGTTATTTTTTTGTCTCTATCCGTTAAAATCAAGCTTTTTGCCCTCCTTTATCAACTGTAATAAATAATATGGGCACAAGAGGGCACCAGAGTACAAACGTAACAATATAAACTGTGTTCTAGGCCTGTGTAATGAATTAATATTGTATTATTAGTGAGAAGGGGAATAGCAGGGAAGCTGGATAGGTAGAAAATATATATTGATTTATTTTTAATTCATCTTGACGCATCTTTTACATTCATCCTTTTCATGGACACTTATTGACACTTCTTTTAAATGCAGCTTCAATATGTGCCATGCAAATGAGGGCGGGATTATGGAGAAACTTGTCTGATTGGTACCGACGTGTTTCAGGTAACATCGTGTGTGTGTGTGCGCGTGCGTTTTCTTCACATTATTATTATTATGTGTGGGTGTGCCTATGTGACAGTGGGTGTGTGTGATTGCCCTCGAGCTTGGGCAAGAACATCCCTTTCCAAAGCTCTGATGCGGTGTTTGAACAGGTCTCTCTCTCTCTCTTTCTCTCTCTCTCTCTCTCTCTCTCTCTCTCTCTCTCTCTCTCTCTCTCTCTCTCTCTCTCTCTCTCTCTCTCTCTCTCTCTCTCTCTCTCTCTCTCTCTCAATTTTTTAATTATGAGTTGTGGCCTAAGTGCACTGGGTTCATGGCTACCAAGCAGCTGGTTCCCGCTATGCAAATTGATCACTGTGAGATGAGCTTCATAGCAGGCAAATGGAAATGCATTCCACGTGATCGGTGAAGGTCAGATATTGGCGCTTCCTTGCTCCGCCTCCTGCCCTTAACTGTTATTAGTTGGAACATAGTGTTTGACAGGTTGTTCTTGTTCCAACCCAGAAACGTTTGTTTTTATTCAACAGAAGATGACTGATCCAACAGTTAATATTCATGTTTAATGACTAATGGTTTAATGATAATGAACGCAACATAAGCATTTCAATATGTGAAAAAAAAAATGGTTTGAGATTTCCTATATTGCATCATCATTATTTAATTTATGTATACTGAAAAGGAGATTGGCGAACGAATGCACCCCTGGTGGGATGCCATTGTTTAAAACATGTCTGTCAGCTTTAAAATGACTTATCCTTACTCTTTGAGTTCGGTTGGTATAGAATTATATTATTCAGCAAGTAAGAGTCTCCAGGCAATTTAAAAAGTTGCAGGATGTCTGTATTAGCAATATTAAATGCGGAGGAGTCCATCAATTATGTTACCTCTATATCTTTGCACATGCTTTTGGCTTATCCAGGTGTTCATTGCTTGTATGTACTGCTTGTATGTACATACAAGCAGCCCACCTGGCCTTATATGCCACCTGGCCTTATATGCAAAACTAGGACTAGTCGTTCACGGAGTAACAGCGTTAGATGATTGCATATGTCTCTCTCCATGGACTTGCTGAGGATGGCTGTGTGGGCAATGGATAAGAAATCCTGCCTTTGTGGCTGCAGTTTTAGAAATGGGGATTATCGTTTATGTTTTCAAAATTATTGGCATACAGTTTATGTCCATGAGTAGCTGGAAAGGTTTGTTAAGCAAATCACCTAGCAGTTAAAACCAGTCTTAAAGGATCCTCCCTCCGAGTCCATCCGGTCCTTAATCCATGTCTGGGTTTACCTTACGAAGAACAGCCTCCGCCTCTGTTGTTGTTATTTGTAATGACTTGTATTTTATGTGCAATAGGGAAGGATTCAGTTATGTCTTGATATTGGTTAAAAAAAAACGTCCCCATGTTCAGGCTTGCATTCTATTCATATCGCTAGAAGCCTAATGCACAACCCCGTACAAGCCTATACATCTGGCTGACCTGGGAAGTATGTGGGACAAATTTGTACATGCTTTGCTCTCCTGTCACACATTTTAGTTGAGTGAGGTGTGGCTGGATGTACAACACCTAAAAACAGTATACAAGAAGCACATTTTTTATTTGGTCCAAACTGCCACGTTTTTTATTACTTCTTCCGAAGTGTACTAGGTTATATAAACCTTTAGGTTTCCAAGAAATCGATGAGTACAGAGAGCAAAGATTAAGTCCCCAGTCTGTCTGTCATAGATTGAAGCAGACGGGGTTGATATAACAGGTCTTCAGAAGGAACTTGGTGAAGATTAAAAACTTTCTCATTAAAGAGTGACTCATAAGGTTGTCAACATGATCGGAAATACCCTAAGGAGACCTTGAGTCATCACTGTGTGTGTGTGTGTGTGTGTGAGTGTGTGAGTGTGTGAGTGTGTGAGTGTGTGAGTGTGTGTGTGTGTGTGTGTGTGTGTGTGTGTGTGTGTGTGTGTGTGTGTGTGTGTGTGTGTGTGTGTGTGTACATGCATCCTTGTCTCTGAGGCCGGTCGTGTGGCATGATGTATGAGGATTTTGGAGGGATGAGCTGAATGGATCCTGGCATGACCAGCCCTGGTGGCAATGTGTGTGCTTCTGTTCGTTTGAGACTTTGGAGCGAGCTGATTGTTGACGATTTAAGTGTGTGTGTGTGTGTGTGTGTGTGTGTGTGTGGTAATGTTGCTGTACACAAAAGCGAGTAAACTGACTACATATTCAAAGTACATGAGTAACCAATCAGATCAAGAAGTAAAGCATCTATAATTTTTAATTATAGAATTTTTCCTTTTCTAGACTTGCCAAACGCACACACAAACCTCCGTTAGCAATATAATTAGGAAAAACAACTTCCTTGTACGATTCTTCAGAAGAACATTTCACAGTTCTTTCCTGCCACAAAAGTTAACAATGGCAATATAGCACTTTCGTCTTTTGGAAATCGAAGTGCGTTGGTAAGTTTATGGACCAAGTAAGGATTAATCTGCATACTTTACAAAATATGCAATCACAAAAACCAAAGGGCTATATTGCCATTGTTCACACCCTAAGCCCACAATAAATGCTCTTCAACAGAGTCTGTACAAGAAAGTCATTTTGGCAAATGATGATGTAAAGGATGTTTACGTTTAAGTGAGAGACTACGAGGATGGTTTGGTCAACCAGACCAGTCTAGTTTGTTAAAGGCTGTGCAATCATTAAGTACCGATTTATTTTAAGACATGTAGCGTTATTATAAATTCATTTTGCTCGGCAAATTAAAGAAGGCCAATTATCACTCTGTAGGAGATGGAATATGTTTCCGAAACAAAGTAATGGGTTACATATGTTGGAACAGGGGGTGCACACTCCTGGGACATAAACATACACGTCTGGTCATGTCGTCTGGTCGTTTGAAGCACGCTTTAAGATAATCAATTCCCTTTAGATAAGCTTAATAACCCATCTCACAGCCAGAATAGATCAGGTTCCCAGTCATAGACATGCCTGGGATAGTATAGCATGCCACATGATAACGATTTATCATTCAACTCTTGTCTTTTTATTCATTCTATTTATTCCTTTTTCAGTCTAGTGTTTTAAATTATTTTTTGATTCATTTTATCAAATTTTATACTAAACGAGTGGTTAAATATTCTTTATGAGATCATGAATGCTTTTTAATTGCAGCAACTGTTTGCTGATAACAAAGGCTGCCATGATACTGGCCCAGCAGATCAAATCAGGATCTAAAACACCTCGAAACATACTTCTCTTAAGGTTTAAGCTGAATTCAATAACTTTGGATAATCAATAGACAGTGGCACATCACTAAATCATCATATGTTGGTGTTGAATAAGACAGGTAAATGCAGATGTTAAAGACTAATTCATTTATTGCATCGCCTTTTGATTTCATCAATGTATATTTTTATTGTTTTATTTACAGCATCAATAACAGCTAGGCATAGTGTCTGCATTTATAGTAACATTTTTTCTGATATTTAAAATATATTTATGAGATCCCTTCCTGTATTGCAATACACATCTGTCAACCACTAGTCTTCTAGCGCACAACAGAAAAGTTTGTAAATGACCCTTCTAAGAAAGTCATACATACAAATTGTGTATTTGCATGAGTCTATTTGTGTTGTCTAAATGTATAACGTACAAATACCAATCAGCACCTATAAACAATGGTAGACTTATTGTTTATAGCTGGCCTGAGCTAAATGTCAGGCCAAAGTTAGACCCCATGTCTGTTCATGTGTATATCGTCAAAGATACTTAGCATAACTCGGATTAAGCCTTGTTGTAAGACTCCACAAGAAGGAGCAAAAGTCTTCCCCTGTATTTGTACAGTAATTATATTTTTTTACGCACGCAATAAAGTCAAATATTTGTCTTGGACAGTCACCCACCGCTGTGATATGGGACACATTGGCACACACATGTTCAAAGGTATAATATTCCCCACAATGTTTAAATTGGTCTGATTTTCAAGGTATCCGAAAATCACATGTGGACTGACTCGTTCGGCATCCGGAGATGCAACCCTTGGATAGTACATGTAAGAAGAAAATCGCTGTCCTATATCTTGGGTTCCCTTGATGCTTGAAACCACGCTGTATTTCCACCACCTGGGCTAGCCTGTGCTCTTGTGTGGTTGTGCTAAGGAATCAGGATTTCTCTTGGTCTGAGATGGTGAGCTGCTCCCCTTGTTCTTTAGGCCCTTTATGCTGTACAGCTTGCCAACGCAAATCCTAAACCCGGACTTGTTGAGGTCCTGCCCCGAATCTCCCGGCTCTGGATCCCCCATAGCTGAGACCTGACTGTAGGTGCACTGCTGGCTGCTGACTGTTGGAGCCATCTGATCACCGGCAATCACGGGTTGGGTCTGACGTTGGAGCTGGGACTGTGAGTTGGTGTATGAGTAAAGAAAGGAGGGCTGGGGCTTGGGTAAAGCACCCGAACCCTGCCCCGTCAGAGGATGTCCGTAGTTCAAGCTACGCCGGGAGAAGGCCTCCAATGGGCTCTTCCGATCCGCACCCTTCAGAGAACCGGCTGTGGTCATTGAAGAGTGTCTTCTGTTCTGCCCTTGTTGTGGTGTTGAGGTTTGTTGGGTCTGGAGGGCGTCCACCCTGCTGCTTAGCTGCTGGTATGGCCGTGGCAACTGGGGAACCGTAGGGGGAGGGGTGGGTATTGTGGGTTTAGCAGCTGGAGACTGAAAGGGGACTGGACTTTGGTGGTTCGGCGGTTTTGGCCACCCTTGTGGAGTTCTGGGTGGAGTTGGCAGACCCTAGAGTTGAGGGAGAGGGGGAAATGTTTAGGAACTGAGTGATATTGGAACGTCAGTTAGAAATATGAATCAGCAGTGTGGATGATACCGCAACAAAGTGTGTACAGTTGAATAAAAACAGCACAATAAGAACAGCACAATAAGGACCGCATTAAGGGTACATTATATCCTAAAATCTATAAAATTGTGTGGTTATCCTACCTTCTTTTCCTCTGTTTCTCTTGTAACCCAAGGCCCTCTTCTAATCTGGGCTCCGCTTGTTCTTAGTGCTGATGTTTCTGAATGCGACTCCCCTGAGCTTTTACCTAGTCCCCCTTTTGTGAAGAGCTCTGGGTCTTTCTCTTCATCCCTCCGAAAATTCCATCCTTCTTCCCATTTCCTGGTCAACTCTGCTAACTCACCACGACTATCTTTTCTTATCACTTGCTTTGCCTCCGGTTGGACCCTCGGGCCGGAGACCGCCGCAGGCCCAGCCACCACGGTGTCTGGTGGCGGCGCTCTTGGCTGGGCGGCAGCTCTCCTTGGTGTCGGGGTGGGGGCCGGGGAGGGGGCCGGGGAGGGGACCGGGGTGATGAAGGGGGAGACTGTGTTCTCGGAGGATGCTGAGGAGGAAGACCTCCGGAGTATTTGTCTGAATATGGGCGGAGGAGAGGTTTTGATGTCGGCTGACTTCTTTCCTGAGGCAGAACGGGGGTACCCGTCAACCACCAGAGGCTCCAGAGGGTCCGATTGGCTCTGGGGACTATTATAAATTAAACTTTTTTCCTGTTTTGTGGTTTTCAGGGGCAAGAGACTTCCCTTTTTGGCTATTTGTGAAAGGCCTTCCGAACCTGTTCGGCTTCGCTCACCTGCAGCTAAAATGGCTGCTCGATCATTCCCAATCCGCACTTTATACTTTCTCTCACTCTCCCCTTCAGATCCTACTCCATACTTAGTTTGGGCTTTGAAGCTGTGATCCGTTGTCCTGTTATCCAGGCCGATCCCTTGATCAAACACGGGGGAGGGGCGCCGTGTTTCGTCGCACTCGTAGTATTCGTCTGAGGTGGTAGAGTCCTCCTTCGAAGAGACGTACCCGTCACTCGCGTCGGGGGTCGGCGTCCGAGTGTCGGGGCTGGAGCAGGAGCGTCCGTCTGGGGTCCTCCGTGTGGGAGTGCGAGGGGAGGGCCGGCCGGCAGTAGTTGGCGAGGTTAATTCAAGGGTGCGCGGGCGCGTTGGCTTTTCAGGGGTGCGCGAGTCGTTTTCGGCTTTGCCTTTATCTGGATTCAGCCTATAGTGTACGTTGTTTACAGCCTCGTCATTGAAGGGGTAAATCTTGACACCGCGTTGGCCCCCTTGAGTTTGCACACGTGAAATACTATCAACCACAATAATGGACAAAGACCCAGGTGTATCATTGTTTGGTTTGGGTATATGTTGGTTATCAATGGCTTTGTTGTTTTCTGATGTATGAAAAGAAGAAGGGGACTCAGAGGCTTTAGCTGCATGGGTCTGGCTGTGTTTTTGCAGTAGACCTTCATTAGTTAGCACATGTTGTGTGGCCTGTTGAAAGTCTGGTTTCGTCACAACCTTACTAACTTTGTCTGGTTTGCTGAGCTCCTCAATGACTCTGGGAGATCTGACCATGAACCCTGCTTGGTTTGTGTTCCCTGACTCCTTCGGCCTTGTATCTTCAAATTGATTGTCGTTAGCCTGCAGTGTATTCACAGTCAATATTGATTGGGGCATCTGGTTAGTTGCCTTCTTGGGGTCAGGGAATTCCCTATAAGATCCATCTTTTACGTCATTCACCAAATGGGTTTTAATGTCTCTTCTTTCCTGCAATTCGGCATATTTTGTTGTTGAATTGACCACAGTTTTAGGGCTTATCTGCTTCCTTGTTGACGTCATAAAAGCATCCTCCTGCTGTTTGGAAACGGGCTTGCAGTCGTCCACCACCGGCCCGAAACCTGACAGTTTCCCATGCTCCAAGACCACTCCACAGTCAAGTGGCTGGTTCAGAGCATTGCATTTGCTCCCACTGTCCATCAGCAGGTGGACTGTACGTGGTTTGGGCACCGGTGGAGTAAGAGGGGAGGTGGATGGACCAGAGCAAAGGAGAGGAGATGTGTTGGAGGAGTGGAAATTCATTGAAGGATTGAAGTAGGATGAAGAGATGGAGGAAGATGGAAGAGGGGAAGAGATACTGGGGGATGCAGGCGGGACCACTGGAGACTTGGTTATGGAGCGGGAGGGTGATGAGGTAACTGAGACTGAGGTAGTGACGTAAGGGGAAGTAAACCTTCCTAAAGGAGGCTGGGTAGGGGAGACCTTTGAAGCTGAGATACTGCCACTAAGGGTGGGGCTTGGGATGGAGGGAATGTAGTCTTCTTTGGAGGGGCTTTGTGGCTTTGTACCAAGATCCTGCTTGCATGAGACTTTATTTGCAATCCTGTTTTGTGTCTGTACGGTTGGTGCCGCGTTCTGCTGATATACTGCAATCGGGCTGGCCTGGACAGGCGAGGGAGCAGGGTTAGAGGTTAGCGTGTGGTCCAAATTCGAGAGAAGATCAATGTGTATCTTTTTCTCTGTGTCTGTGGTCTCTTGTATTAGGTAGTGTACGGGGCGGGTAGGCACTGCAGATCCAGTTTTAATTATGGGGGCTTTGTCACTGAAAGATGTAGGTGTGTCGATACGAGGTGTGGTGATTTGTTGGGATGCAGGGTTTGTAGAAGGTTTAGATTCAGTATTGACAGGTTGCTTTTCAGCCTTTATTTTTGTTTCAGAGGTCATGATATGTACTGATCTATTTAAAATCATGTGCACATCTCGGCCTAATGGCTTGGTGGCAAGGGTAGAAGATAGTCTTGTGATTGGTGATATGGGTTGTTCTTTATAAACTGCAACTTCTTGGGCGCCAAACTGTGTGGGATAAGCTTTTTTCCCTGTGATGTCCTGGAGATTACTGTCACGTTGCCTGAGTAGGGCCACCTCTGGAAGGATCTCCTTGGGCATGCTGAATGGACTGCTGAATCGAATAGCTTGGCTGGTCTCAAACCTCTCAGAGCGCTGCATATGCACCTGGCTCTGCCGACTGTTATCCCGAACGTTAATGAACCCAATGACATCGCTGTCCGGGTCGGGCTCCGGCCAAGTAGGCAGATATGGGATCATATAAGCTTTCTCCATGTCCATCAGTCCTGGATGGAGAGGAGGAGCTTCCACCTGAGCTGCCTTTGCAGCCATCTTCCTTTTGGCCTTTGTCCCCATTCCCACTTTATCCTGGGTGTTGGAGTCTAGAGGGCTGTTTGGGACAGAACCGGAGGCAGGATTGGCGTTGTTCATACTCATGCCGAGCAGGGCGTACATAGGGTTGTGCCGTTTCCTAGTGACTTCAGCAGAAGGGGCCACGGCGATGGGTTGAGGGATGTATTCGGGCTCGGGCTCTGGCTCCATGGCAACCTGCTTGAGGTCCACGGCGCTAGAGGTGCCGTAGAGTTCACAGAACAGGCGATCGAAAGCGTCGACTGCTTGGCCGGTTACCACGGTAATGAGGTGTCTGTCCAGCCTTGATGACATCCAAGTGTACCTATATAACGTTCAGATACATGTTTGCACACACACACACACAAACACATCAATGAACATCGCCAAGGAAGCGACAATAATGTAAATTAACTCCACTTCGAATGAAATCCAAAAAACATTGTACACGCACTAGAATTATAGTCTATATCTGTGCACACCAGTGTCGGAGATTAACTTTCTTCAACAAAGGCAAACTTGCAGCCCCTGGGTTTAGGGATCTTGGAATAGCTTTAAGGGCTCTTATTTATAAACCTAAAAAAGGCGGCTATGTACTAGTACTAGACATACCATCCATAGTACCAGAGGAATAATTTATCCTCATTGGATATTAGTTTTTTTTTTGCTAATTTCTGACATACTCACACACACACACAAATACACTGACCGGTAGGATCCAGACACTGCCTTGTCACCGTCCACAAACATGAAGCGATGTCCCAGTCTGCCGCGCAGTCGAGTGCAGGACCGTGTTAAGAACTCCCCTCCCCCTGCACAGCGCACCCGCAGGTTCTGGGGCGCACACACACACACACACACACACACACACACACAGACACAGACACAGACACACAGACAGAAAGTGGAGCTTAGAGGATTTATGGGGTAGTACAAGAGAAGTTCCTATTGATTCATCTGGGTCAGGTCAATCAGTTTTGAGCCAAGGCCCGTTTTTTATAATAGTGCATGGAAATAAAATGGAGCAAAACTGACACAGTAAGGAGGCCGTGATGGATTAACTGGTGGGGCCTTCAGAGTATCGTACAGCGAGAACGTAAACTAACATCGTACTAACGGTGGTCTCAATTAAGTTTGGCTTGCTGAAGTCACAAACTTCCCACGGCCTTTCAGATAACACAAGTAGCATGCTGGCATCCCCTGGCTCTATTGCTTGGCTTAACTGCCGCCTACACTTTCTTGCTTTCCTTATCTGCCTGCACTTTCTTCCTTTCCTTATCTGCCATGCCTATGCTTTCTTTTGTATGGCCAAAATATTATGATAATATTCAGCCATAAAGCATACAATAAGTAACCAGGAGCCTTAACAGTAAGAACCAAATCTGCTGAGTGGACAACCTGATACAGTATAAATATCAAGTTGAATAGTTTAACAAATTAACAAAAGTATTACATTTCTTTCAGCTGGCTCTCAACTCTTCCCTTGGTTATTTACCTACTGGACAAGGAAGAGGATCTCTCTGTGTCAGGTGGAATGGGTACTTTGGGGCGTTGCCATTGGGTGGAGGCTCCTACAACCACTTTGCAATGTTATTTCTTCTATTGTCTCTGCATCCCCGGAGAATCTCCCTACCTGGCTCTGCTTGCAGTGCCAGATAGGGATTACAGTTGGAAGGCCAATCGGGTAGAACAGGGAACCACCCAGGAAAATAAATTATATTGGATACCGGTTTGATTCAGGTTAATGTTACGGTAGAATCATTGTCTCCACAGTACAGAAATACAGAGACAAATCTGTCTACAGTTCCGCAGCCTGGCCCTCCAACTATTTCACGCTAGCTACCTATGGCTTTCCTGGCAAAAGCTTAATTTTGGCACCTGCCTAATGTTTTAATTTTAGTTGCCACAGCCCACAACAGCATGGGAGCCAACCACTGGAAAAGCCAGTTCATTTCCAATCGGCCTCGGAGAGAACGGACAGGGCCTTGGACCGACAGCAGTGTGGGATCCAATAACAAAATGTGCAGACCAATTTGTAAGGCACAGATTAAAAACTGGTCAAACTACATGTAGTAATAGGGCAGCACTCGTGGCTATCTCATGGAAACAACTGTTGCTGAATTATGTTTGCATGTGTTTGCAAGCATTGAAGTAGATCTGTCAACAAAATGTCACAAAAAAGTTTTGCGCACTCACATTTTATTAGTAGGGAAGTCGGAGCTTCAACTCAAATGTAGTTTGAGACGCCGCAGCTAACCTTAGTTTAGCCGTGGTTGATGCTACCGACAAAGTCAAATACCACACAAAGTGATGAATCAGGACCTAGGGCGCGTTGTACTTCACCTTTAGACATATCTTTACCATGTCAAAGTGTTCGAATACAGTGTTATAACTTCATCTGGTGAAAACATTCCATTGACCCTAATTGGATCCAGAAACACTTTATTCTTGCTGTTGATGACAGTGACATTTAACGATCTAGTTGAATTGAGGAGTATTCAACGGACTTGTGTGTGCAGGTCTGTGTGTGTATGGGTGCGGTGTGTGTGTGTGTTTCTAACCTTTAAGCAATGTGTTATCAGCGTGTTTAACTGTAATGTCTATCTCAGCATCTTGCTGTGAGTTTGCATGTGTGTATTTCTTACTGAGACACATTTGACTACATATCTGTACATGTCAAAGCATGCTTGGGCATCGCTACACGTGCACACACACACACACACACACACACATGCAGGCACGCACACGTGGAGTATATTATACCATGTTATCAGTGTGTTTTAACTTCTGCCGATGGGCCTCAGTGACATAATCCTTATTGAACTGCCTTGGAAGGAAACCATCTCACTTCATTCATCACTGAAGTAAACTTTATGCTCTTCATAACTGATAACAATTAATTGTATTAATTTTATAGGGGTTAACAAGACACCCAAATGTGTGATACCAACAATAAGGATATTACACCTCATCCAGCACGAAATGATAAACCAAAAAAAGTAATTTTCTCATTCCAAAGGTGGCTTCTCCATTCGAAGCACCAAAGTAAGCATCTTCCATGAAGGCATTGTAAAACAGCATCGCTAACGATGCCTTGCTTGGTGCCAGTTGGCAGGGACAGCTGGCTGTGAGAACGCACCCACATGTGGATGAGTACATGTGGGGACACATAGCACGGGAGCTTCCACAACCTCATTAACCCTGTTTAGTAGCATCTGATTGTATCTTTATCTCCAGGAGGTACCGTTTGCGTCATGTGACTGTGCGTGGCTCCTCACCTTGAGTTGTCCTGGGTGCATTTTGGCCCTGTCGCACATCGACAGGAAGTGAGGTAGCGTAGAGGGCTCCAACAGGATATAGACCGACACCTTCCGCTTATACCCCGCCTCCAACAGGTCCCGGAAGATGTCGACATCTGTAAAAAGGTCCATCACTACGGCGATCACCTTGGAGTTACATGCAGGGGGGGAGGGCAGAGTGAGTGTTCCTGCGGCATGTACATGTGTGTATGCATACGGAACACGGCTTTGGTGGAATTTGTTCAATGGCGCTCTATTTACTGCATTACTGGGTTAGAATGTTGAGTCGTAAACTGTGAACTGTTCAATCAAAAACTGGCATTATCAGGATCCATGCAAACTGTTGAGAGACGGATATTCTGCCTGCAAAGTAACAGAAGAACCGTCTGATCAGTCCACTCTGGCTGTGAAGTTCCAGTATAGACACAAAAACAGCAAGTGATATACATGAACATGCAACCATGGCAATGAAAATGCAGTCGGGGTTCATAAGAAGTGCCACGTGGTAATCACCCCATTGAAAGCGAAAGTTCAGGAGATAAAGTCACCAAACTGCAGCAGATAGGAGCACCTAAAAATGTATTTGCACGCCACACACACGCACGCACAAAAGCGAGCACGCACGGACGCACACACAGAAAATCCAACCGACACATATTCACAGCTCCATGTGAAATGATCCACGTGAAGTCCCGCGCACCCTCACTGATAAATCAGCTTCGCCCAAAGTTGCCTCCTCGCTGTCAGTTCGCTGTTAAGTCAGTTCCTCCAGAACCACCATGACCGCTCAATAACACATGAACAATGCAAATCAGTGGTTTAGCTATGAAAACGGCTCGATTTGCCTAGTTTTGTACAGTCGGATCCTATGCTATTATAGGGCGAATGAATGAATAGGTCTACATGTTTTGGTGTTTGTCTTTTTGCCGGTAAAGTTAGGAATCCCAATTGAGACTGCAGGCGAAACTAAATGGAAACCATACACCTGATTACTGTCTCCGGTCAAATATACTGCGATACTCGGAGATCTGAGAGAAACGTAGTCACATTGTGCCTCGGTCGGGGTTACGTACCTTTGTAGCCTGCGCAATACTTTTCCGAATAATCTCTTTAATGTGCGCTTGGCCTTCCTGCGGTGGCTGCGTGTACACGGTGGTGCGGGTCACCCCCCGGTATGACGCGCTGTCCGGCCAGCCCAGGTCCAGCTCGGGCACCGACGTGTCGGACAGATCCGGCCAGTAGTGCAGAGACAGCGGGACGCCGTCCTCGCCGTCGCCGCTGTCTTCCAAGGGGCTCGCGTGTAGGACGTCGGAGCCCGGGTCGTAGGGCACCACCAGCCGGGTGAGAACGTCCAGTTCGGAGTCCGACAGGAAGCCCCGCAGCTCGCGAGCCTTGAGGAACCCGTGGAAGGCCTCGCGACCGTCCTGCAGCAGCACCTCCAGCGCGAGTCGCTGGTTCTCGCAGTATAAAAACTCGGGCTTGTTCTCGTGCGTCCGCGGGTTCACATGGTTCTCGTCCAAACACTGTATCTGGGACAGCGCCATGATTCAACCCCGGATAATGGGCCAACGAGAAATGATAATAAATATAAATAATAAAATAGAATCCACCGGTTAACAAGAAAGAGCAATTAAACACGTAAAAGAGTACATGTTATAATCCTTCTGCGCG
>NC_079413.1:3740056-3757556 GCF_026213295.1 Gadus chalcogrammus | reverse complement strand
TCACAGTGTGTGTGATGATTATGCAAATATGTCAGCATTACAGACACATACGCGCACACACACACACACACACACACACACACACACACACACACACACACACACACACACACACACACACACACACACACACACACACACACACACACACACACACACACACACACACACACACGTGCACACGCGTAAACTAAATATCTTTCCTTTGTGAAACATCAGAGGGATGTTTTGCAGTGCAGAATATGAAGACCACAATAATCCATGCTATATTTAGGACACCTTCGGCCTCCCATCTTGTCTCGTCATCTCTGTTCTCTGCATAGCGCCGTTGGTTTGTTGACTTGTTAACTATCCCCATGAAGTCTTAGTGGCTGGTCCCTGCAGAGATCAGGAAGGGCAAAACAGTTTGTTTCAAGATAAGAAAAATAAGTAGAACATGATCTGCCCCAGGGTATTGTGGGACACAACCTGTATTTCATAACGCACACACACGCACGCACATACAGACACACAAACACACACACAAACACACACACAACGACTCAGATCTTGTTAGCATGCATGATTGTAATATATTTCCAGGAACTAATTAATGTAATATTTTAATGATATGTTCTTCTGTTTGATCAATTATGTGTGATCCTTTCAACTATCCAACATGGAATTTTTTCTTATTTCAATATGGAATTATGTTTGCATATAATTTAAATAGCTGCTTATGAGTACGATAACCATATCTGACATCCGGTAACGGCTTTTACTTCAAGGGGTGATGAAATACTCGTTCTAGCAGCAAAAGCAGAATTGAGGCAAAAAACAAAGTTGCAAGGATTTAAGATTCCATATGAGCAGTTACAACAGGCATTTTAAATGTTGTCAAAACGCCCATCATACTCACTGGAGCGGGCTCGAATCCATCCCTGACACAAACAAGCCAAAACACGACAAATTATAGAAATTTAAGGATTGAAATATATTGGATCTTTATTTCAATCGTTTACAAACACGTGGAGTAATACAGATTAAAGTTCTTAAAGGTACCACAGACAGTGTTTGTGCTGAATCATCAAAAGTAGCAGAAACGTTAAAGTCTGATGGCTCAAATCTCTGTGAACTGGGTGTTTCATACTGTTCCCGTTGGGAAGGCGAACTAAAACCTCCTGTCCGAATTCGGACGTTCTTAGAAGAAGTTGCTGTAAAGCTCTCAAATCAACCCCTTGCAGACTGGCTGCTAAGATCCTCTTCTGAAAGCTTTGGTGAGTTTCTCTTCGGCGGAATATCCCCGTGACGAAACCGAAAACAAGGCGTGACTCGGTCCAGTTTTTGGATTCTGGCCCCATAGCTGGCAGGACTGGGGGATCTGGGACGAGTTATGTTAGGAAAATTTCTGTCTGCAGTACCTTTTAATGTTGAACAGAGCAATAATGAATAACACCCAGTTTATATCTGTATATGATTTTACATGAAAAGGAGTACATAGACATACAAAGTCATTAAATCCTAAGTGAACAGCCATGATTCTGAGTGAACAGCCATGAATTGCTATGCCTGTTAATTTGTATTTATATATGTATTTTAAAAAAACACAGACACCTTTTGAAGTATCTGGGTAGTGAGGATTTGACCATTGTTATAACCAAGATATAATGTTTATCACACAGCAGAGACTCAGAGCACTGTGCTAAAACCACACACACACACACACACACACACACACACACACACACACACACACACACACACACACACACACACACACACACACACACACACACACACACACACACACACACACACAGAGTTGCTGTCTACAAACGCGTAGGCTCTCCACTATTGAACTCTGTCTCAGTGCAGACAGCGCAACGCTTATATAACAACCATTCACACATACACAGAAAATATATTTATACATTTTACATAATCTCCTTCGGAACAGAATATGCACAGCGGCAAGGACGCACACAGACACATACACACACACACACACACACACACACAGACACACAGACACACACAATTAAAGTTCTGCATGTTAACAGCAGATGCCAGGGAATGTGTGGCGTCAGCGGTATCCTCAGAGCACGTGGCCGACACCCACCGCTGCTGGGTCGGCGAACACCACGCAGGCGTTCCGCGCTCTGCGCTGAGCCACTAACACAGTGTCCACGTAGACCCTACCGATCCCAGTCCAGCTCCAATGCGTCCCACTGTTTAGTGTCCCACATCCGTCAGCCGTCAGCCCGCCACACCCCTTTTAATCAGGCCGCTTGGTCTCTGCAGTGCACACAGGGCCCGCCCCAACTCGCGTCTGATTGGATGACATGAGGTGGGTGTATTACAAAGTGTCGAGGAACAGCAAGGTGGTCTCTGTCGTGAGTGGTGGACCTGGGGGGGGGGGGGGGGGGGGGGGGTACGGTGTCGGGTCACTGGCCGTGGTAAACGGGCTGGACGTACTCCGGGGGGAAGTAGCCAACGCGTCCATGGCAACGGCCCTTCCATCGCTGGGGGTCGGAGCAGTCCAGCAGGTCGACGAGGTCGCCGCGCAGGAAGTGCAGCTGGGAGGGGTGGTGCGGGGCGAAGTCGAACAGAGCGTGTGCATGGTGGGGCCTCTGCAGTGGGGGGGGGGGGAGGGAGAAGGGGGAGGAGGGAGGGAGGGAGGAGACAGAATGAGGGAGGGAGGGGAGAAGAAAGCACGGAGGGAGGAGCCAAGATGGGGGAGAGAGAGGAAGAGATAATAAGGGGGAGAAGGAAATGACAAAGACGGGTCGAGGAGGAAGTGAGGAAAGTGATTGGAGGGGAGGGATATGTGAGTGAGGAGGTGATTGGTGGGGAGGGATATGTGTGTGAGGAGGTGATTGGAGGGGAGGGATATGTGAGTGAGGTGGAGGAGATGATTGGTGGGGAGGGGTATGTGTGTGAGGAGGTGATTGGTGGGGAGGGGTATGTGTGTGAGGAGGTGATTGGTGGGGAGGGGTATGTGAGTGAGGTGGAGGAGATGATTGGTGGAGAGGGATATGTGTGTGAGGTGGAGGAGGTGATTGGTGGGGAGGGGTATGTGTGTGAGGAGGTGATTGGTGGGGAGGGGTATGTGTGTGAGGTGGAGGAGGTGATTGGTGGGGAGGAAGGGAAGAGAGAACAACATCAGTTCATGAAACACAGATGATATATTGCTGACTGAATATATATTCCCTGACTCAACTGCCTACAGTTCTTACGACAAAAAAAAATTCTCTCAAGGAAGGTGATTGCTATGGCAACAGGAAAGTTTGCTCATCGTTGGAATAAGTCATTTTAGATTTCTAGCTTTGAAAAACAGGGAGAACAATCGATACATTTATACACAGTGTTGTGAATGAGCTCAACGTAATCAATTTGGAATTATTTTGTCCAATAAAAAAATGTCCATTTGTTTTCAGTCTTACGATTACTTCTACCAACCAAGTTGATTAGTTTGTAATCAGATGAGGTGCTTGTGTGCCGTCCCTTGTGTCGGCTTAGCTCAGGTGGTCGAGCAGTTGTCTTGCAACTGAATGGTTGCTAGTTCGATCCCTGGAGTGTTGATGTGTCCCTGAGCAAGACACTTAACCCTAACTGCTCCTGACGAGCTGGCTGTCGCCTTGCGTGGTCGACTCTGCCGTCACTGTGTCAATGTGTGTATTAACCGATGTAAGTCGCTTTGGATAAAAGCGTCTGCTAAAAGCCCTAATTGTAATTGTACTCCACCACGTGATCTGTTGAACACACTCTCGATCATTCATTCATTCATTCATTCATTCATTCATTCATTCATTCATCCATCACCGCATTTGTTTTTCGCTGCGATGGTGTCGAAGTGTAACACTTGTTCCTAGCGCCAGTGTCACGTTGACCCTGTACTGGCGTCCCTTCTCCTCAAGTACACCTCTGAAACCACCTCTCTCGCCATGAACTTCTTCTTCTCCCACGCAGAATACCGAGAACACTGCCTGGCATTTCAGAGAGCTGCTTGATGAATCAGGCGGAGTGACGCGCGCGCGTGGAACGGGGGAGGCAGATGGGCTGTGCGGAGGTGGGTGTGGGGGGGAGGCATGCCACGACAAGAAGTGATGTCGTGTGTCTAGAGGAGTGACACGCACTGGTGACAAATATGCTGTCTAGCAGCCATGGGTGGGGTGGGGTGGGGTGGGGTTGAGGGTGGGGGTGGGGTTGAGGGTGGGGGTGGGGTGGGGTTGATGGTGGGGGTGGTGGGTGCGAGCAGTAATGGATTTCTTCACGGATCAGTGAGAAACACACACACATAGACACACACGCGCACCCACGCACGGGCACCCACTTACGGGTGCCCTACCTGCAACAGGTGCGTTTAGAAATAAAGACATCACCTTGCCATTATTTTATGATTTAATGAAAGGGGGTGGGATCAAACAAGTGTATCCTTCTGCCCACTCCTTTTCAAATGTGTTCAGAAAAAAAGGAAATCAGAGCCTTGTTGTTGTTGCTGCCATTTGATGACATGTTTTCTTGCATATTTGAAATACATTTGAAATCAATCAATCGATCAATGTCCAGGAGCTTTCTCAGCTTGGTAAAATTCCACACTCTTTTCACTCAACCACTTACCCAGAGTTTACCAACGTGACTCATGAGGGTTATGAGAGTTGACCCCCCATGGGGGTTCAAGAGGTGTTGTTGTGTAAGACAGCGACGACAAATTCCTAGCAACCACTCTGTGACAGGCCGATTTATAACCTCAAGATAGACAGAGCGACAAGCACAGGCAGCTGGAGCAGGGAGACGGGTGAGCGGGAGATAAGTCTCATGAATCAGACTTTCGATGAACATCTCAAGTCTGAGGGCAGACAAGCTGAAATTTTGAGAAGCAGGGCGGGTCCCTTTCTATCGCTTCACGTTTTTGTCTGACTAATCAGGTCGCTGGGGACGAGGATCTTTGAGCACGTTATTGGCAAACACAACCTTGGGTTGGGCCGCCCTTGTTTGTTTAAAAAGTAAAAGTGTCTTTTAAGGTTGTCAATCCAGTAGAGGCTGGCCATGCTTACTAAAATCCCATTCTGATCGTCCACCCGCAATTCAGTTTTGTGGGTTAGTATATCTTATTAAGGGAGCTGAAATAGTGTATATCTCCGTAACAACACAGGAACCTAGCCGTAACTTCGCCCCTTGGCATTTCAGAATACCGGGACCAGGCTCTGTGCCGTTTCCCACCCAGGAATTCTGCTGTAACATAGCACTAGGACTGCTTGATCCGAGATGAGGGAGAGATAGACAGGTAGAGACAGAGAGAGACAGAGAGCGTGTCAGGGAGTGACTATGAAGACACAAAACCAGGCAGAGAGGCAGCGCCGCAATGACTGAGTTCTTCTTTCAAGAGAAGACATCACGCTGGCATCCCAAAGTGGGATTCATGGAAGACAGATAGACATCAATGGGACAGGAGATCAGATCACTGCTTTGTAGAAAAACTCTGATGTTTATTTTGCGGCGTTTGTGTTTGAGCTGCATGTGTGTCTGTTCCTTTGTGTGCTCGAGTTAGCGCAAGAGTGAACGTTTGTTTGTTACATGACATTACAAAACACACACACACACACACACACACATACTTTCTCATGAACACACAATCAAACACTGACAAGACACACAGACACGCACACAAAAATAAATGTCAGCCCTCCCTAAATAGATACTGAAAGTGTTCAGTATCTCAACTGCCAAGATACAGAGAGAGCAAAAAACAAGCCAGAGATCGGCTTCATGTCTCAGTGTTATTCTCTGTCCTCCGCCTCTGAGCAGGAGACGGGGAGCAGAGATGAGTCCTCATCTCCTCCCCGGTGACTCAAAACTCTTTAGAAGCAAGCAGGGAAGTATTTTAATACAAAATATGAATAGATTTTAAAGTCTTGATAATCCTGCCATTGTCAAACGACACACAAGTACACAAGGCATGCACGCGCGCACACGAACGCAAACACACACACATGCACATCCATACATAATACGATTTAGATTTTAAGATAGATCGAGCATATCACGATGATATCGTCGTCTGCTCTCTGATATCCTAAAGCGATGGAATATTAAACGTGTTAACTCTATATTAATGTTGTGGTTTTTTCCTCCACACATTATTACGTGCTGGATATAACCAAGGCTATGTCTATTTAAAGTTGATCTCTGAAGAACACTTTGTGCATCGAGAAAGAAACCGGTGAGGAGAGAGACGGAAGAAGAGAGAGTGGGTGTGTGTGTCAGGGGGTGTTACTATTAAAAAAGTCCTCTAGGTTATTGAGGGCTTGGACTTTGATTTCAAGGCCCTACTGGAATACAGATGACCGGATGAATTCAGAGCCGTGACGCAAAGGCATGAAGAGGGGGGCATACAATCGGAGGCATAAATGCCAAATAATCCTCCTCTGTCTTCAATAGGGTGCCGAGTAAAACATAACAGTTGTTGCTATTTTTGATTTGTTAAAGCCCCCGGACAACTTTCTTGTAACTCCCTCGCCTGCATACAAAACAAACAACCCAAAAGAACGACATTCATTTCAAGCTGCTCACTGTATCAAATTTTAAAACTATTTTTTAAAACTGGAATGCAGTCAAATTGCATCATTATTCTGCTTGCTCGTGGGCACTCAAGCGTTGAGGCATAAAACAGAAACACGGGCCTCTGTTAGTACAGCAATGCAACCAGACGTGATGGATGATGGGGATGAGGCATTTAAAGACAGGCAGGTGCGCAGTCAGGGAGGATATCTCGTGGGACAGATGAGATATCTAGAGGGGTTAAAGCATTGGTTCTCAAAGTGCGGCCCGCGGGCCAATGGCGGCTTATGTTATAAAAAATAAAGTAAGTTATAAAAAATAAATAAAGGGTTAGGGTCTTTTTTTTAATTATTATATCAATATTAATTTAAATAAATATAAAGAGAAAAGTCGACTCTCTCTTGCTTTAAATTAAATCCTTTTACATTTGTTAGTTTTAATCCGACTGTACATTACATTGAAAGGCTGAACCTCAGTTTCGTGATTTAGACCTCACTTGACCTCACTCCCGGAGGTCCACGGTGCAATGTTTTTTTTGACCACTGGGATGTTGACGCGTTTCCCGCCAATTATTTTTTCCTTTGGCGGCCCTCAGTCATATTTTGGGTTCCTAAATTGGCCCTCAGTTGTCAAAACTTTGAGAACCCCTGGGTTAAAGGATGAAGTGGGTGGGGGAAGCCAGCATGCGTGACGTCCAACACCACACCACCCTCAGGTGTTTTTATGCTTTTATGATTATTATATATACATTTTTTTGTTTGTTATTTGACAAACCCTTTGTTAAAATGTATTTACATTTTGCATTGGCCTATAACCTAAAATACACATCGGCTGCCCTACTGTGACAATGAGGAAGATGAGGGAGAGGAGGAGGCATGGGCGATGCAGGGTTGAGTGACAGACCAGTTGTGACAAAGTGTGAAAGTGAAACGCTGTGACCTAATGTGGGAAGTTTGTGCACATGGCAGCCAAAGGCCCGACAGCACAATATGAAATTGTGTCTTAGATAGAAATAAGAAGATATACAATCCTGTTAGATCCATTTGTACCTTTTCTAATGAATGATTTATTTATCTGATATCATCACTTGGATTTCACATCCACTTGGCTGACACAGATATGATTTTGTTTTCCATATATATATGTTTTCACTTTGTACTACAAAATATCTTGCGTTAGTTGGCAGTAACCGTGTGGCAGACACGAACCCACACAACAGATAACAATAGCTGGTATTCTCACCTTATGTTGGTGGTAGCCTAGCTATGCCTCAAGCTCATACATGTGTAGTCGAGCCATCATCCTTTTCCAAAGCCCTGAACTCCCAGTCTACACTCACCAGTCTCTAACACACGTCTGAGAATACATCCGGAAAATCCCTCGGCTGTTATAGCAATATTAAGCTGTGTTGTTGGGGATAATGTTAAAATGTTATAGAAGTAGCAATGCAGTACACATTTTATGGTAAGGCCTAAAAAAAATATTTGTTCGGTTCCGGTTTCCGACCGACCTTGTCAATTTATGTGTGACCCAAATTATTTTATGAGCTTTAAAATAAAAATAAATAAAAATAAAAATAAAATATTGATGCAAACTATAATTATGTTTGTGTACAGCATCTCTTCATTCTGTAAAAGGATGAGCGAATTTTCTCGTTTTTACAACCTACCTATCATTCGCTGCCGCTGGAAAAAATAAAATAAAAAAATAAAATAAATGTCCTACCTACCCGTCACCTCAACTGACAACCAACAGGATTGAGCTCTCTGTCTCTCTCTGTCTCTCTCTTTCTTTTTTTTTTAGGCCTAAACGTCCTCTTCTAAAGAGATTTCGTCGAAATACCCTCAGGCTGAAGCAGTCATTATTTAGTTATTAGTCGCTGATGGAGATTTCAATGTCTCATAGGGCAACGGTTAGCAACTTAAGCGGGGTGCGCCCCTGCCAGCCCTGCTAGACGTCATGCTGCCATGAAGGCCAACACTGAGCATGCTAGCTTTTAATAACCACACTGTGACCTGATGTGAGAATCTAGCAAATCTCTTTCAGGTCCAGTACTCCAGCAGTAGCTGCTGGCGAAAGGCAGCATGTTTTGTATCCTGCTCATCATACGTTTGGGCATAGCATCAAGCAAAGCAGACGTTCACTACAGAAACTTAGGCCAGGAGCTGCAAGTTGGAGCGTAGCAGTGAGTTGTAATTAGTAATTGAATAGAATAGCGATTAAACAGAGCTTCAAACGTGTTGAAATGTTCTGGTCTTTGTGATGAAAGGTTGGGATTCATGGGAACTGAACTTGCTGACTTGATTAGACTGAAATCTTCACAACTCTCTAGAGAACTATGATTTCAGAAGTGGCTTCTACAATATATGGACTTCTGCTCTGTTCAAAGGGGATTCTACTCAGTATATAGTCGATTCTACTCAGTATAAAGTGGAGTCTACTCAAGAAATAGTGAATTCCAATCATGATATAGTGAATTACACTCAGTATGAAGTTTATTCTACAGGATATAGCTAATTCTATTCATTAAGTCAAACATTCTTTGTTGATAGTGAATTATGCTCAGTATCGAGGCAATTCTACTCGGTATATAGTGATTTATTCATATGTTGTGAATTCAACATATGAACAGTGTTAATTCACACACTGGTGAATGCAGCAGAATGTGCGAGAGAAGTGGGACCTGGGCCAAGCAGAACCGATGAATCAATCAAACTGAGGGAGAGGGATGTAACGTGATGTCTAATGTGAAATGAAAGCAACCTGCCACTGGGCATCCAGGCTGTCCGGACTAGACACTGATGGGGGAACGCAAGGTCAAGACATGTGACTAATGCATGAGAAGAAAGTGCAGGAGAAAGTGGAGAAAGCCGCCATGCTGGGAGCGCGTGAGGATGATATGTAACAGAACTGGAAAGGGCGGTTCTGTCATACATGGGTGGGGACACCTAAAGGCTACATCTTGAGTTGGGTTGTGTGTTTTGTACAGTATATTCCAATCAGAATTTAACCTAGGGGCGATTCAGTCAAAATTAGCGCGGGAGATATTCTGGTAGTGAGTCCGGACTAGGATTAGGACTAGGGGTGGCGTAGAATACCACAGGGGGATTGGTGTTGGGGGGGGGGGGGTTGTGGTTGGAGGTACCATTGCAGGGCAGTGCAGCAATCAACATATATTAATTGCAGGCTGCAGCACAAAATTTAGCATTATCAAAGAGAAGTTCAAACGGCTGGGCCGTGGCCATGATAACGTAGTTCTGCTTGAGCAGGGCCGGATTAACCATCAGGGCAACTGGTCCCTCACCCAGGGGCACAGTACGTCTAAGGGGCCCGGGGCACCATCAACTAATACAGTATGTTTGTATGCAGATTTTTGCAACCCGTTCGATTAAAATATGATGTTAAATCACGTCAAAAACAGTGTCCGTAGCTGCCTGCACAAATGCCGCCTGCCATCAGCTCTCCGCGGACACAGTGAGCGACGGCGAGAAACAAGTGACTATGGGGTGAACCATTAGAGTCACGCAGGCATGGTTTCAGACACAGGTCTGTTCCCAGAAGCGCGGCACAAAGAGAAACCAGGTAATGGCCGGGTTGCGAACACGCACATGTTTGGACAGGAGGCCTTCGGGAGCGCTTATCTCTGACACAAAGGCTCTGGATGACAGCGTGGCCACAGGGTGCCTACCAGGCGCGCTGGTAGGACAGGAGATCCCCTTCTAAGCCAACCTTGATGTGGTATCACGGTTGCCTACTCCTCTAATCCCATGATTGTGGGATATCTTTTGAACATTTGTAGAAAAACAAAATGAGTGAAAGAAAAACTGGGGCCTGCCCCATGCACGCTTCACATGTTACGTCCACAGCCTGAATGGGTGAATACATATGTTATTAAATTTACAGCGGAAGCTAAACAAGTCCACCATGTATGATAAAAAAATGACTACTGTTAGTTGACTAATTTCACCCAATTCTGCCAAGTCCTGATACTAATCACGACTTTATAATTATTCTCTCCGGACTTAGCTGAGTCTTCAATTTGACTGCAGGCCAAGAACAGATGGCAGCAATTCTTTGGTCTTTCCTGGCTTTAGACTGCTTTGCTTTCCAATAAACACTTAGACTGTCAGTGTCATGGCCATAAACTCCTTCAGTGCGTCATACTTAATAACCTCATTACTCAATACATTAGAGTACGGAAAGCTGTAGAGATGTGGAGGAGAGAAAGCAAGACTGACAAAAACATATGAAGAGAGACAGAAATAGCTAAATAAATAAAAGAAAGACCAATACACACACACAAACTGACTCACTGATATCATCCATGTCCAACATGAGGTCTTACCCTGGCAAAGTGTTCCGGGTCCCTGAGTAGAACAGTTCGCTCCTTTGCGATGCTGTTGGTGTGGTAGAACACCACCAGCTCATTCAAGGAGCTGAAGAGCTCGTCCCACACATAGTACTGTCCACAGCGGTCCTGCAGCACTTTGAAATGCTGAACGTGATCCCCGTAGCTGGAAGACAGAAAGGGACGGAGAGACACACAGGCAAATAGACAGGTGTCAGAACATTGACCAAATAAATACCCAGCAGCCTCATTAATGATAAACAGGCTGATTTATTATTAGGAATATATGTTGTAAATGCCAGAAAACTATGTTGGAGGTACTTTTTTTTTCTTTTTATTTGATGTTGCAAGTTGGCATCACACATAATGAATAAAGGCGTATTGTGAAATATTTGTTTACATAACACAACAAGGTCATATACATTTGCGGTTAAGATAGTGCCTTTAAATATGTTTAGACCGACCCATGGTGAAAGTCAAGTTGAGTCAATTTCTCGAATTGGCTTCATAGCAATATTAAACAACACCCCCCTACCTTAAAAATAAACTCTTAAATAAGACACTTTGAGAAGGAACACAGAAGTGTTATCCTTCCTTCCAGGGATGTTGGTAATAACTGCACAACAAGCATTTATATTGTAAAAAAGCTACAGAGGTTAAGACAAATACAGTTGTTAATAAATCTAAAAAATATATAATAAATCACTCATGAATGGGAGCTAGTCCGCTCATCTGATTTTAATGGTCTTAAGTCTTAATTTCCATGCAGAAAGCCATTATTAAAACTGGAAAAATAATTGTATATAATTAATAAAAGTACAAATTGATGAAGAGGATTTGTGATTGATCGGCCGCCCAGTTCTCAGTTGTGGATTTGAAGTTTTTGAACCACTGCCCCTCTTTATTGTATTGTGTTATTCACCTGTCTGATGTTTGTTTTGCCAAGTTAGCCCTGTCATAATGGGATGATAGTTTGTAAACACTAGACACAGCGGTCAATGAGCTTCCACATTAAGAGCTTGGATCCGACGCTGACATCATCCTGGATGACCTTGTTATCCGGTCGTTATAACACTCATAAATTAGTAAATAAGTCCAAGGGTACAGCAGACGTGCCTGCAATCGTAACGCGTTAACTCGTCCTTTTTTATGGTTGCGTTTCCGTTGACCCACGCTCTCCAGCATGCATATTTTATACACTGCGTTTGCTTGGAACCCTCCAAGGTAGACCCACAACGGTTACTCTCTTCATGTTTCATCGCCTGGCCATTCGTCTGCTTCTCCTTCTCCTTCCTGTGAGCTACCGTTATGGGAACACTTCCCCTTGCCCCTGTGTTTTCTCCTTGTCTCCAACGTCGGTCCTGTCCTTCCTATCACGTCCGTCTGTCATATTTAACCTATTTTCTAAGCGTGTCCTCGTCTCACTCTGTGACGTCGGTACTTGGGTTTGTAATGCATTGATTGATGACGCTCTGTGACACTGTCTGTCCGGTCACTTCACGCTTCATTTTGTTCTCTTGATCAATTCCAATTACCAGCTTTGTCTCCTTTTTCACCTTTTGACACCCATCGCCACGGTTATCTTGATCCGCACTTCGTTCTGTGACTCATCCTTTGTCTCCCATCCAACTCACAGATAATCTGATGTAGCCTACATACTCACCCCCACACACCCGTGGCCATGCACCGTCCGTTCTTTATGTGGGCTAATGTGCCATGTCGCACCCTGCTGGCAGGGGCTAGTTATTGCAACTTTTGTCTAATCACTAACTAATTCAAAGTGGATTCAATCATCTGGGGAAGGATGGATGGAAAGGAGCCACCTAGCCATTCCATCTGCTCAACAAACCAACCTAAGACCCATAGTTATCATACCTATGGAGAACATTACATCACTTGTATATATGTCCTTATTTTTGCATATGAAATCGTAGAACTTTCAGGGCATTATTGGTAAGCACTCGACGACCACTAGTAAAGACATCTTTTGTTAAACTAATGACCTTCTTATGCACACTATATTCCAGTATTTTAGTCAAGAATATGTTTCAACTAACATAGTGCTGCACACTATTGTGCATATTTGCATACACATCTCCAATGTTTTTCTCCCAGCCTTCATCAAGTCATTTTGGATCGTGACTTATCTAGCAGGTATGCTAAATAACTCTGTGTAAAGTGTAAACAAAAGGACCCCCCTCCGCTAAATCCCCCCGTGTGTCGCACAGCTTAAGCGATACAAAAACATTGTGATGGATTCGTGTCTCATGGACTTTGAAGACGCCACAAGATAAGCAGCCGTCTGGGCCCCACGTCGCCCCGCTGCTGTACCCGTCTCCCCGCTGCTGTACCCGTCTCCCCGCTGCCGTATCTCTCTCCCACACTTTCTTCCATTGAGGCGTTCTGTCTTCCCGTCGCTCGTGTCAACCTTCTGATGGACCGCCGTCCCTCGACTCTCTGTCTCCACACCCCTGACTGCGCTCGTCTGAAGACCCCATCAGCACGGCCCCGGTAGCACCCCCAAGTAAACAGAGGGCATTGACTGTGGCTGGCACTGCTCACAGCACTGTGTGCGTGTGTGTGTGTGTGTGTGTGTGTGTGTGTGTGTGTGTGTGTGTGTGTGTGTGTGTGTGTGTGTGTGTGTGTGTGTGTGTGTGTGTGTGTGTGTGTGTGTGTGTGTGTGTGTGTGAGAGAGATTGTGAACAGTCAATAAAGATTCCCACTGGCGGAACAGATACCAGACGAGATTAAGAAGCCAAGCGATATAAACCCATTATCATCCCCTCTCTCTCTCTCTCTCTCTCTCTCTCTCTCTCTGTCTCTGTCTCTCTCTCTCTCTGTCTCTGTCTCTGTCTCTGTCTCTGTCTCTCTCTCTCTCTCTCTCTCTCTCTCTCTCTCTCTCTCTCTGTCTCTGTCTCTGTCTCTGTTTCTGTCTCTGTCTCTCTCTTTCTCTCTCTCTGTCTCTGTCTCTGTCTCTGTCTCTCTCTCTCTCTCTCTCTCTCTCTGTCTCTCTCTCTCTGTCTCTGTCTCTGTCTCTCTCTCTCTCTCTCTCTCTCTCTCTCTCTCTCTCTCTCTCTCTCTCTCTCTCTCTCTCTCTCTCTCTCTCTCTCTCTCTCTCTCTCTCTCATTGGCTGGGTCTCAAATGAACTCAATGAAACTGTTTTTGAAGTGAATTAGTTCATGATTAAATAATATCTGAAGTGTGAAATGCAGCCACTCTTTTACATAATTCAGCACACATGCTTTTTAGAGGCTTTAGAAGTTGCGGAATGCACCGTGACAACCATGATGTGCAAGTTTGATACATTTTTCAATCAGTCAATTATGCATTTGTTAGTAATTAATTCATGGTCTTCACGTTGCGCCATGTTCTTTAATACAGATTCCACGCACACACAGCTACCCTTTCCATATCATTGAAGAATAGTCTGACAACATTTCAAATGTTTCCATTTAGGGCATTTAGCAGACGCTTTTAGCAGACGCTTTTACCCGACTTACAACGGTTCATCCACACATCGACAGCGGAGTCAACCATGCAGGGCGACAGCCAGCTCGCCGGGAGCAGTTAGGGATAGGTGGCTTGCTCAGGGACACCTTGACACTCGGCAAGGACAATATTATCAATATCACAATTGGTTTGATGGAATATTCCCTGGTCATTGTACTCGGTAATAGAATTGGTGCTATTAAGCCACAATGAAATGATCAATAGACTTTGGATTTGTGCATTGTGTGTTTCTGTTTCCCAGACAAACCAGGGTATTCCATCCTTTTACTGTTTCCACAACTTCACTGCTAATTTCACTCACTGGTAGGTTGATTGATTTGTAATTTTACTTTCTAGGTCAGCAATCTGGTCTCAGTGAAACGAATACCATCAATGCTTCAAGATACCCAAAGCGCGTGTGTGTCTGTTTTTGTGTGTGTGTGTGTGTTTGTGTGTGTGTGTGTGTGTGTGTGTGTGTGTGTGTGTGTGTGTGTGTGTGTGTGTGTGTGTGTGTGTGTGTGTGTGTGTGTGTGTGTGTGTGTGTGTGTGTCTGGGGCTGTGTGGGCGTGTATGAGAGTGTGTTTAGGGGGGATTATGACAGCTGATCCACTACCAGTGGTTGCTCCGGTCTCCCGTTGGTGCATGACTGCCAAACATGCAACCCTTGTCTTGCATGGTAAGCCTTTCATTTGTCAGCTTGAATAATATATATTTGAATCTACAAGTAGTGTTGGGGTTGGCTTCTACTCAAAACAATCTCATGAAAGTTACCTGGGCTGCATTTCACAAATGGCAAGTGTTGTGGAGGATCCAGCAGTCCTACGATGTCATAGCCAGACTTCCGCGAAGATCAGAAAATCCTTCTCACTACTGGATGACGTTTTCAGAAGCTTATTTCTCCAGCCAACATGGTGTTGATTTGAAACTCTCACTGAAAGTTTTACACAGCTTCGGCCAATTGAGCTCTTAAGGATCCACGCCTCCAGCGACGTGGTTAGTCAAAACAAACATGGAGCGAAAAAGAGTGAAATGCCCATTTGCCCAGATTTGAGCTCATCTACCGTCAGACTTTAGACTATTTTAATCTAATCTGATTAGTGAAGCCATAGGGGGGAAAGATCACACCAACACATGCTGACGTCATTTTCGCAGTTTGTAGCAATTACAGTTCTGAATAAACGGAACAATAGCGTTCTGCTCACACGCCCAATCAACTCGAGTCAGAGAAACCCAGTGTGAGAAAAGGGCATGGCAGGAATCTGAACGTGAGCCTTTATGAAGAGTTAAGTCCGGGAAAAAGCGGTTTAACTTGATGCAGGTGGAGAAAACAAAGAGAGACGAAGAGGAAAAAATTTGTAAGGAAATGACACACAGCTATAATGGCTCACGATACAAGTGACACAATGACCGGCTTGGTATGCCTCACGAGTCCTTGTTTAAAGTTTAACACACATGGTTCTGATGTAACGCAAACCAAGGACTTGCACGGGTGTTTGGTTCAGGGCACAGGAAAGGCACCAATTTGTTTTTGGGACACAAAATGAAGAAGCCCCAGAGTGCAGTTCCACCCCAATGTGGTTGTTGTTAAATAGAAGTACAGGCACAACACTGTTCATTGTTAATTATGCATATTGGTGGTGTGCTACTCCTCCTTTGTCCTCTGGTTCTGTGTGATGTAGTGCTTCACTTTTCCCCGGCTTAACACGTATTTGGGCACAGCATGGCACAAGGGTGTTTCGTATGAGTAGGTCTTTAACCCGCCGTAGCGTCAGACATGAATATCCAATTTTAGTTTCAGCCCCACATAAACAATGAGTCCCCCTTCCCACTAACGCAGACTCATAAGGAACCCATCGGGTCATGTTTATTCAGTGTTTATCTTCCTGTTTCTTCTCTCCCTTGTTTTATTTGTCCCAAACAAATACAAAACGACGTCATCTTTTGCATGAACTCTTTGCGCTGAAAATAGAACAACAATAAAATCATTGATGTAGATCTTCTCTCTGGTTGGTACTTGGCCCAGTGAGAGCAGATCTATAATTCAGAAGAAGACAATGCGTGTGGTTCCTCTGTGTTCTCTTCTCCCTCTCTCTCTTGTCCTTCAGGTTTTGACAAAACTGTTGTTTTCAGAACCTGCCTGACTGTCACCCCATTCGTTACTTTGTGATCTGCTGTATCGCAAACTGTGTGGAGAATAATGTAAAGCACACACACACACACACACACACACACACACACACACACACACACACACACACACACACACACACACACACACACACACACACACACACACACACACACACACACACACACACACACACACACACACTAAACACACACTAAACACAGACACACACACACAAGAGTGGACGAACGTATGTGTTTGTGTGTGTATGACCAGTGTGTGTTTGTGTGTGTGTGGGAGACCACTGTGTGTTTGTGTGACCATTGTGTGTGTGTGTGTGTGTGTGTGAGTGCGTGTGTGTGTGTGTGGGAGACCTGTGTGTGTGTGTGTGTGCGTCTGTGTCTGTTTGTGTGTGTGTGTGTATGCATGAGACCAGCGCGTGCAGCTTTGTGAGTGTGTGCGTCCCATACCTTACAGACATGGAGAACTCCCCGGGGGCGCTCTCGCTCTCTCTGACCAGGAAGGCCCCACACTCCCTGGGTCGGAGACGGCCCTCGGCCACGCCCCGCGACACCCGACCAGCAAACCACCTGCCGGGAGACGTTTAACGACAGTAACGCACAATGCGTTGGCTTTGTGAAGGGCTGTTCTAGATTAAACCACAAAAGAACTAAAAGGTCTATTAAAAGGGACATTTAAACATGTAAAGGCCTGCAAATCAAGCTGCAATTGAACTACCATCACACTCACTGACTTGCCACCAGCTCAACACCACCGCAGGCACTGAGCTTGATCAACACCATCACCACATTTCAAGTCTGGCAACGGACTACAAATGAGGCCTTTGATCATTCTTCAGCGGTGCCAAATAACCACACGCGATCATATTCATGACTGATTTTCAACTCATTTTCTATTTTGAACTTGATTTTATGGCATCCGTTGCCCTCCAACCCATCCCTAGAAGGAGGGATCTCTTCTCCAGGTTTCTTCC
>NC_079413.1:3682556-3735056 GCF_026213295.1 Gadus chalcogrammus | reverse complement strand
GACTATGGTTTGCCAATGTTGCATTTAATTCAGCGGACTTCTTACGGACAGACGTTCAGGTGTCCCATGCGTACACTTTCGGCACATCTATGTACAACTATTCTTCTCGCGTGGAAGACAATTTGTGTGTGCGTCTTGATGTCCTACCTTCAGCACGTCCCCCTTGGTGAAGCTGAGTTCATCGTTCTCCGTGGCGCGGAACGTGAACTGCGCCACCGCCTCCATGACGAGACCCCCGGCTCCAAGGCGATCGCTCACGCGCACTCTCACACGCACTCTCACACGCACTCTCACGCGCACACACCTCCGAGGAGAGCCCCCTCAGTCCCCCAGACACGCCGAAGCCTCCGGTGCAGAGTGAGCGAGGTGGAGGAGAGAAATCACAAAATACAACAGAGTGAGGCTCCGGCAAACGAAGTGAGAGAGAGGAATAGGAGAAGATAGTGCCTCAAAGAGAAGGACGAACTAATGAATGAGAAATCAAGCACGCAGGACAACCGAGAGAGAGAGACAGAGAGAGAGAGAGAGAGCTAGAGAGAGAGAGAGATTGAGAGAGCGAGAGCAGAGTGCTGTCTTGGTGGGCTCTGAGAGGCGGAAGACCACAACTGGCACTCAGCATCACACTGCCATGAGTAACACCTCCAGAGAGAGAGACACACACACACACACATAGAGGGAGAGACACAGAGAGGAGGAGAGAGAATGAGGTGCAGAGACTTACACACAGAGACAGAGAGTGGGTGGAGAAAGAGAGCCAGAGAGAGAGAGACACACACTCACACACACACACTCACACACACAGATCAGGGGGCAAAGGGAGTAGGAGGCTGTTCCTGTGTGTATATTTGTCCAAGGATTTGTGTGTGTGTGTGTGTGTGTGTGTGTGTGTGTGTGTGTGTGTGTGTGTGTGTGTGTGTGTGTGTGTGTGTGTGTGTGTGTGTGTGTGTGTGTGTGTGTGTGTGTGTGTTTGTGTGTGTGCAGGAAAGGGGAGGGTGGGGAGGAGGGGTGACCTGAGGACAAACTGTTGTTGCATCTTCTAGAAAACTTCCTGTTTCTAACAAAGACATTTCAGGTTGACTCCACTTAGAGGAGAGGCGATGGGAAAGAAGAGAAGAGGGGAGGCGTTGGGAAAGGAGGAGAGAAGAGGAAAGGAATTAAGGGAGATGGGATTGGAAAGGAGAGAAGAGAAGGGGACCAGGAAAAAGAGAGAAGGAGAAGAGAGGAAAGTAGAAGGACCATGAGGAGGGGAAGAGCAAAGAACAGAGGAGGGGAAAGATACTAATCAATCCGATATAATCGAATCAAATCAGATGATATGGCATAAGACTTCAATTATCCCTACATAACCTTTGACAAATGGTTTAAGTCGGCCATTAAGAAGAGGGGACAGAAGGTCGACGGGAGAAGCAAATCAGCTCAAACCATAACAGCATGACAAAACAGAAAGAAGAATGAACCGAGAAGAATGGAAAACAGAACAACAGGTGGTGCAGGAAGTGAGCGCTCAGCTGATCTCGTGTGAGTCAGAGCTAGACCCGAGAGCGGAGGACGAAGAAAAGAGGAAGAAAAATAGAGGGAGGGGGAGGAAGGGCAAGACTTTGCCTTCCAGCAGAAATCACGAAAGCCCAAATCAAACTCATCCTTAACTTAAGTCCAACTTGACCTTGACTATCTTTTAAACATGTCCTGAACATAAAGGTAGTATATGTAACGTTGACACAGAGCCCTTAAAATGGGTACTGCAGTTCAAGTTCACTATAGTAGAGAGTTGTGCCCCATGCCCCCTCTTCCCAAGGCTAGAAGCGCCCACTGTGTGATAATGTCATCGTTTGTAATGTCAAGCAAAGACAAGTCCTTAACTGTAAAGTGATCAGTATATGTTTGCAATTAATTTATTGTTTGCAAATGATCAGGATCTGAGCTGTTTCCATCGTTCTAATGCAGCTCCAAGACTTCAGGGTAGAAGGTCGGCTGGAATCAGATACAATCTCAGTGGATTCAGTTTGTTCACTTGCTTCCACAGCTGCAGCCAGTGGTGTTTTTGTGTCAAGTTATTTGCTGTATGGCCACCCGGAGAATACTGAATCAGCCAAAACGTAAAAACTAAAATGTTCTAAACCAGACTGGAAATACAAAGAAGAACATACTGGCTCATTGAGTGTTTCAACTTATGATGACACCTCTGATGACATATCATGGTAATTGTATGATTTAGTGGAGTCGAACTTGTCCTTATCTATGGTCGAAATCCTAATTGCCTCATACAGAAGCAGGCTCAGTCGACCCGAAACAGATCTCACGGCACAATTCACTCCCTAATAGCTGATAGGTGGCTTTGACATTTCCAACAAATGAAACTCAAATAATAGCTCTTAAATCTTACCCACAGCTCCTTCAACTAAAGTCAAATTGGATCTTAATGCCTTCAAATTTATGTGCAACTACCAAATCCCCCAAAATGGATTTTACATCAATCCTGATGAAGTGAAGACTAGAAACAACGTTTCCCTTCTAAACTCTGATGGTTCAGCATCCTCACATAGCTCACACACACACACACACACACACACACACACACACACACACACACACACACACACACACACACACACACACACACACACACACACACACACACACACAAAATAGTTGGTGTGACGGTGAATGCGAGGATGAAGCCAGTGTTGAGGATAGGTGTATTCAAAGATGTCTTTTTCTCTAAAGACCACAAGGTGCCATTTTAATTCTGCTTCTGTTTCCTTTAAACTTTGAACATGGTGAGAGTATTAGGACTTGACTCAATAGCTCGCGCATCCAGTTATTCCTCCCATTTTTTCCTCCCCTACCTAACACCTACATCACAATATTTTCTGCCTCACCTTGTTTCATGGCCTTTTTCGCTCTCGCCTCTTCTTTGCTGTTCACTTCCTTCCTGCCTTGCTTCCGGTTCCTTTCCTCTGTCGGTAATTCTCAGTCTATGTAACCACATGTAACTATTTAGTAACACCTCCAACCCCATGCACCTCTACTAAGGTTATGTGTCAGGGTGAACCGCAACACGTGGCCCATCATTTGATGTTCACTTGTGCATATCAACAGCTAAGCCATGTCAATGTTGCCTGGTCCAGAACCTCCGAGAGATGCTGCTTCGACAGATGTGGTTGCATTGGTTGTCATACAACAAATGCAATTAGCGGAGAGTCTTGACATCGATGGATCGATTAAGGGTTGAAGCACGGCCCCAGCCAGTGGGTCGGACCTGAGTCAGCATTTCCTAAACCACGGTTCCGGACCCAAAATGGAGGTGCAGTCTTTAGTTGGGGGTGGGTTGCGGCCATCCGAAGCACAGTAGACTCTGAGCCCTCCCGACTCTGTGATCCTTTGGTTTCATGGAGCATGTGGTGGTTGGGCCCTGACAAGGACACACTGAAATGGTCGTATTGGTCCCAAGATGAGAAAGTGCCCTTGATCTGAAGGGACGTGTTCACACTCAGGGTGGAACAACACCGGTTAATAATCAAGCTCTGGCAGACCATTGAACAGACCCACTGGGTCTTTCTGCAAAGAACTGGTGGTGGTGAGAAAGTATGGGTGTGTGTGTGTGTGTGTGTGTGTGTGTGTGTGTGTGTGTGTGTGTGTGTGTGTGTGTGTGTGTGTGTGTGTGTGTGTGTGTGTGTGTGTGTGTGTGTGTAGGGGTGGGAATGGGGGGATGTTTAACATGAGTAGTGGAGTAGGACAGAATGTTTAGACAAAACTCAATACAGATAAACTAGACACACACAAGACATCCATAACATGTTTTGAAGATATTGATACCCTCACACACACACACACACACACTAACACTCACGTACGCACGCACAAACACTTAACAATGTACTTCAGGGAAACAGTGGGATATTTCCAAAGAAATGAAAAGCATCAACCCAACAACAACCGAGCCATTGGCTTCATGTGATCAAGTCCATGCCAGTATGTGGAGGAAAGAATGATATCAGATATCGCACAAATATTATGGCGGATATGGCCTTCTGCAGCTCAATGCCTTGGACGTTCACACCCACACTGTTGGTGCTTTCCCTCCTTTATCAGACAACTGATGTGTTATGTGGGTTGAGCTCAATGGTGAAAAAGTAGTTTAACATAACTTTTAACCTGAATTCCCCTGCTTCTACTAATTTTAAATAGGGAGTATGATTCACAATTCACTGCAACTAAGAATACTATTGTAATATATTGAATGACTCAAACAACCTTTTTGACTCTTCTAAGAACAATTTTAGGGATTTTTTTCAATCAATGTTGGATGGTTCCGTCAACTGCAGAGGTTCCTGCCCCTTGCCCAAGTATGGTCATTGGACCACCGCCCTGCGGTGCCCTCACGCCGTGAACCTCCAGACTCCCGCAGGGAATGTTTCTCATGAGTGCCTTTTAAACGGTAGTGGAGCAGACTGCGGTGCTTAATGTTAATTGGTTTTAATCAGACTTCATTGTTAATCATAGGTCACCAACGGCGATAATTGCATATCAAAGGACAGACATGGCTTTGAGGACTCATATCAGGCGTTTCTCTCTTTCTCTCGTTGCTACAAATTGAGCCTCACCAGCCATAGGAAAGCGCAGTACTGCCCCCTTTTGACTTAAAGTGGCCTTGCATGGTGAGGGTTTGCCTGATCACTGAAGATCCACTTGTTTCTTCTTTACCATATTCTGTCATGGATAAATTATGAATAAATACATATATTAGGGGACTTTAATTTACATACAGCCCTGAAGATGTATAAAATCAATCACACGATCAAAGAGACCACATCTTGATGCAGATTACGTTTATACTTTTGAGGCAAACATAATGCATCAACATCAGCCCCGGAATTGAATAGCTGAAGTAGGAATTTATTCTTATATTTTGCCATTATAAAATTAAATTCCCATGAGCTTAAATCGTCTGACCAATTGCCATAGCCTAGAATTGTCCTAGTGAGACAGACAGACATGCAGATAGATGGACGGAAAGACGGAAAACCCATCTGACACAAGGCCATACAACAAAGATTATAACTGGTAAAGAAGGCTTCTATAATATCAAGTGTGTGCAAAGACAAAACGAAACCATTTCTACGTTCATATTTCTAACTTTAAACATAACTTTGTGTCACCTGCTATTGATATCTCTGATTGCTCTTTTTATGGCCGGGTGTACTTCCACCCCATTAACTGGATAAACTTGCCCTGGAAGTGTGTGAGAGAGCGGAGACCAGTGTCGTTACGCGGTTGCTTTCACACAAAACTGGGTGGAATGCTGTCCTGCAACGGACACACCTACAGAACAAAAAGTATGTGCCAGTCCATCCCTTGGTGTTCTAAAACAAATTGTCTGGGGTTCTGGCTAGTAATAGTTTGTAATGACAATGGCTCTCATTAAGAGAGATTCCACAAGTGGTATAACGTGTATAACCTGCATACATGAGAGAGAGAGAGAGAGAGAGAGAGAGAGAGAGAGAGAGAGAGAGAGAGAGAGAGAGAGAGAGAGAGAGAGAGAGAGAGAGAGAGAGAGAGAGAGAGAGAGAGAGAGAGACACACACACACACACACACACACACACACACACACACACACACACACACACACACACACACACACACACACACACACACACACACACACACGCTTGAGTTCAGCCACCCCCATATATAGGGGAATAAAAGGGGTTTGGGCTTCTGATTCATTGATGTATATAACATATCACATTGTATCCCTTCATAACACGACATTATTTTCCAACCATGGAAACCCCAATGCTAAGCAACCCCATTGTTCCATTCAGGATCCTCTCTCATCTACTTTCAAATGACTTTCAAAAATTAATATTCCTCTTACTCGATATAAAACTTAAATTGGCCGTGCATTTACACCTCACTCATTATGTCTATTCATGCGAATGTGTTCCTCATCGAGGAATGCGATGAGGAGACTTTTGTCCTCACGGCGAGTCGAGCCGCGTTGGTCACACCCTTCTCCGCCTGGCCCCCTCCCGAGAGGCTATGCCCGCCATGTTCTGGAGTCAGAGGCGCGCCGAGAAGCGCTACAGATACGTGTAGCTCGCTGTTGACGTTAGCATAGCTACATTCTGCTGCTACGCGGGGGCGCAACAAGCTCCTTTAACTCTCAATTCAAGTATTTTATCTAAACACCACATAGATACTCGCCCAAGGGGGTTATACCTATAAGAGACATAAGGACCCGTACACTAAGCCGAGAGAAATGGTAAGTTCAGGTATGCTGTAGCGATACCGCCGTTATTTCGTGTTTTTTTCCCCCCCGGGTTGTCGTCCAGCCTCCAGCTTCTGTCGGCGATGTCTCCGCGGACCGTATCGTCTCGTCGGGGCTAGGCTAGGCTAGGCTAAGTAGCCTAGCATGCTAGTTAGCTTACGCCTTAGCGTAGCTTTTAGCCTGCGCTACGAGTTGTTTGCACGGATCTCCCGACTCTCACGTCTTGATGATAACTTTTAGAACAACTTTTTTTTTCGACTCACTATCAGCCGTTGACCAACAGATGTGTTGCATCCCACTACGGAGTGCGAGAACACCCGAGGACCTCCAACATGCTAAAGTAACACACACGGCTAGCTAGCCCAGGGGAACTTTTCTTTAAAACCAAGTTTTTATCTCCAGCGAGCCATGGGCGGGTTGCATCCCCGGAGAGCTCGGTCTGGCTATAACACTGTGTGGGTCTGCGGTGCTAATCGGGCGGCTATTTCCCGAAAGACACGACGGGAAACGGTTGTGTTTTACGCTGAGTTTGTGATATTTTCCGAAGTTTGAGCCCTGGTACTATCGTACCTCGATAGTTTATTCGGTTATTCCACCGGCTGGCTGTACTTTATCTTCCCCTCTTCACTATATCACTGCAGTCAGCGAGCTACTGGTGCAGTGGCCCTAATACAGCAATACACGCTGATCGTTAAAACAATGGTTTGTGGTTTTATTTCAGTTTCTTCCATTTGGGAGGCTTGGTGCATATTAGCACGGTGGCTAGCGTTAGCCAGACGTTAGCATGTCTGTTTTGCATCAGACGGAGAGGGAGCCGTGATTTATTATTCGGCTGGTACCATGAGCGCTCCCAGTGTTGCGTTATTTTGCGGGCCCATGCTGTGTAATACCATGCCCATCATTATACGCTGGTTGTTGAGGATGGCAAAGTATTAGAACACATTTCCCACCAAATAGTAACTGTTTACTTAGGAATAGCTAGGGAGGTTTAAGCTAACGCAGACATGGTAGTACATTGGGGTTGCTATTTGGTAGTACATGTCCAGGTCAGTCACTGTGCCTGAGCCTAAACGTGGCCAGAGAGAAGGGCAGGGCTTTGTCCATTGTCAGGATGATCGGTCAGTCGCAGTGGGTGACAGATGCATTATCACCGTTCTCTCCTCCCGTTCCTCGGTCGCTTTGTCTCTATGGGCTGGGGAGGACAAAAGACTAGATGACGTGTCGATGGGGGGGGGGGGGGGGGGGGTTGTAGTAGTAATGTCCTCATTTCTCTCCTTGCGTTACGTGTGACGCCTTTGCTATGTTACGCATTCGTTAGCCAAACAGTCAACCGTGTGGTTTTGGTAACTACAGGGCCGTATCTGCAGAGAGTAACAAGTTCAATTTTTACCTCACCCCTTGAACGGTCTTGATACATATTTTAACAGTAAAGCACTTTGGGTGGGTAGACCTGGCTCGGTCACTTGGATGCTACTCCTCTACACTCACAAACACTCTCGGTTGCGCAACAGTTGTATCTGTAGATCAGTTTTACCCTTGCTGTGCAGAACTGGCAAGGTAGACCTGTTCTTCTACTTCTGACTTCCTAATGCTCTAATCAGTTTATCGGGACCATGCCAATATGCTCCCACACAAGCACAAATGCAGGAGATGGATTTTCCTTTGGACAGTGTTAGGCACCAGAGAGCTCAGCTCTCATGGAGTGAACATCAAGATACCACACAAACTAATAGAAAGAAGTGTAAACATTAATTGCGATCATGTGATTTTAAACAGTAACTTCACCCAGGTACAGAATAGGTCTTCTATTACCGCTTCTATAAATGTGAACCTAGAATTAAAGGTTTGATTTCATTCAAACACTCCCACCAGCTGTATTGTAGCACAATCCTAAGCCTCTGCTTGGCCTAAACCTGCTTCTTGTTGTCCCCAGTGGTCTTTTTAATTAGCATATTGCTTCTCTCCTCACTGAGCTCTTTGAATGTCTCTGTGTGACTGTTGTTAACCGTGGAAGCTGTCTGAATTAATATATTGGTCTAATCTAGGGTTTGCCGGAATTCCCTCATGGGATTAATAGTTTTAGTCGTATCTATAATGCCATGATAGTGTATTTTTGATAGTAACTAAAGTAGTCTGGATGGGGAAAGAATCAATTGCTTTCAGTGTGTGAAGACGTATTGTGACCGGAGTATTCAGAGGCTTGCATGACACCTGATTATGTCTTCAGCTGGTAACCCGTCACCGACTGACATGGGTGGGAAACATGGAACGCCTTTAGAATTCCATGAAATTCCAAAGCGGCTTAGTTTGGTTCTTCCAACGCCATAACCATGTCATTCAACACGTTTTAGTAATGGGGTTTCCTTTGAACAATTGCGCTGTTCAAGTGAGCAGGAACAAACTCATCAGCTAATAAAGTTCCAAAACAACTGGTGATTTCATTCATAGGCGTGGTAAGGGGAGAAAAAACAAGCTATGGTTGCTTTGGCTTTGCACGGTCTGTCAGCATACGTTTGCGTGCGTGTGTGTAAAGACTTGCGCAATTGCTGAATGAATGGACCGGGTTGAGAAATCGTATTCTCGATAGTACATGATTCATGTGCATGGCTTCATGATGAGGCGTGTGTCTGATCTCTCTTTTCTGTCACACATAAACACAAACGCACAGATCCTGCTCTGTGTTTCTGAGGCCTTGGGAGTTTAGTGATTCTACCAAATCAGAGAAGGCAGAGAAGGGGAGAGTGAAAGGGAGAAGAGGAGGGGTGTTCCGGAAAGGAGGTGAGCGGAGGAGGGAGGGAGGGGGGGAGGCCAGCGGACAGACTCTCCTCTCTTCTTCCTGTCTGTGGTGGGTGAATCGGTGATTATAGCAGCAGATGTGTCATTAGGTCTGGCTTGTATTCATGTTGGGGGGGGGGGGGGGGGGGATTCTCTGGCGTTAAGTGAATTTACGGGATCTGCCAAGTTTTTTTCTTACCCCCCCACCCCCTTTCCTCACCCTTTGACGGCCCAAAATCCAGCTGCAACTCCCCGCCGCACCAACGTTCCTGCAGGTGAACACATGCACCTGCACGCTCTTCCAAGCGGTGGGCAAGCGCTGGGAAAGTGTCCTCGCTTGGGCGCCCAACCCTGGTTGGGGAAAGTGCTCGTTCCCAGGCGTGTGTGTGCTTGTTCCCAGGCGTGTGTGTGCTCGTTCCCAGGCGTGTGTGTGCTTGCAGGGCGCCTGGTGTTATAAACCATTACCATGCATTGGAAAAGGAATCCCAGCTTCTATGAAGGGAGCCTAAGAGCATGAGTGCATGCATACCGGTCTGAGAGTCAACCCGGTGGGTTGACTTATCAGCGGCTGTTAAGCAGCCAATGGGTGTGCACTGTTTTGGTTAGGTGAAGGCTACAGGATGCTCGGTGAGATCTTTCTTAACAGTTCATGTATATGAGGCCATCAGCACACAGGTGGTCCCGGCAGATCAGCCTTTTGTTCATTCGGCAGTCACCACTGTGTGTTTCTTCACTGCTGCGGAAATGGGCGCATCAGCCCATGTTCACATCGAGGAAGCAGATTTATTTTGTAATGTCTCTGGTGGAAGAGAAATGAAGACCAACGCATGAAATAGCTGGGAAGGGCGATTCTCTTGGCACACACGTCTTGCCTAAGGTCAGGGATGTTGCATTGTAATTGCAATAGCATGGGTGCTGACAGTGAGCTGAGCTGTTTTTTTTTAAGCAGTTTTAGCTGGTCATCACATTACGCCAGCTCTCAATGTGACACAATAAGGATTTGCATGAATAAGCTTGATTTCAGAAATATTTTGATACCATGAACAGTATTTGTGCACTTGTCTTTTGGACCGGCTACGCAAGTAGCGTTGTGAATAAATCTCAAGCGGTAAAATGTCATCTCACTGAAAAACATCGGGCTGATGAAGATTGAACAGAGGAGTGGTTCATCGCTTAATTGGTCAAATCCAATTTAAGCTCCAATTAAGCTCATCGCTTAATTGGTCAAATCCAGGAAGTGACATGGATCCAGTGCTTCCCACTGATTATGTTTACCGAGTTAACCCCCCTTCCCCCACCATATAAGGTCAATATCCGCTGGCCTGTTCTCCGAGCGTCTGTCTCCGAAGGCCACCCAGCCAGCGTGCTTCATCACCTGGCTCTCTGTCATCGTGGTGGGGCGTGGCATTGCCACACACACCCTGCCTTGTAATTTACAGTCAAGGCAACAGGGTGCAATAAACCTAGGGGAGGGGTGAAATATGGCTTCTCTGTCACGTCGGTGTGGATCCGTCTTTCAAAATATACGCAAGTCTCACCCACCCACCCCATTTGATCTGTCTACTTCAATGTTGACCGATTCCAAGGTAGCAACCATGATGGCCACAGCACATGCATTAGTGAGTGTTCCTGCTAGGCTTGGGCTGTATCAATGTTTTCATACCTTCCTGACATTTCACAGAGGTATACTGTTTATGACGGTATGTGTGAAAATAAATAATAATTTAGAAAAAACTAAAGCTGAGCTCTTGGTGATAGAAGTCATGTAGCATGTATGGCCTTGTATAGCCTACAATGCAGTGGGTCTAATATGCAATTTGCAAACTTCCAAGTCTCGCTCGGTTTAAATACTTATGGGGCGACACGGCCTGGATACTTTTCTCAAAAGTGATTTTAATCTATTGTGGATGTGAACGTGAGAGGTATATGAGTTAATAGTGTTTTATTCAGGGTTTTTAGGGCAGGGTCCTTTTGTAATTCGCCTCTTGTGTAGAAATATTGAACAATATTTTTATTTCACGTGTAGGTGAAACACATCAGCTGGTTACTCTTTTTAGATTTTCAAAGCAAATTTCTCTCAAAGCTAAAACTGGATATCATGACTTCAGCTAGGCTACACCTCAGACCCTGTCTGAATGAATGAACTGGTTACATTTATCTTGAGTGAACTCAGAGCGAGAGATCAGAAACTTGATGTTGATGTAGTTGAGAAGGTGTGAAATATAAAAAATGAAAGGAATTCCCCTCGAAGAAAGAACTTTCGTTTGGTTTCCTATTTCCTCACCGTGTACAGATAACAACCGGGAAGTGTTGCACATTTACCACCCTTATCGATCCGTCAGTCTCACGGTGTTGTTTCTGTGATTTCAGGTGATGGCGTGGGCGTGTGTGCCGTCCGCTTTCCGATTGTGGAGATGGTTCTAACCGCCACCGTTCTGGTATACAGAGGCTTGTCGCGCTGGCCTTGAGAAGTCCCATAAACACACAGCACACACTGCCAGATACGACCAGATAGCCGTGGGAACGGTCACAGGCGTACAGGACGGGCTGCCCTACGTACTCGCAGAGGTTCACACACGCAAACAAACAATCATACCCCGTGTGTGCGCCTGTTTGCAGGAGACTCCCTCTAAAGCGATTCCCCCCCCCTCCATCCCATCCCCCAAAACGTCCTTCCGTCTGGGTGAGAGTCCCCCAACGATTTCCTCTTGATATTTTACCCGCCAACTTCCACCATCTCTCGGTCAACCGCCAACATGCCGAGCTCCACCATCCGCCGGCAGATGAAGAACATGGTGAACAACTACTCGGACGCGGAGAAGAAGGTGCGCGAGTCCACGTCCAACGACCCGTGGGGACCCTCGTCGTCGCTGATGTCGGAGATCGCCGACCTCACGTACAACGTGGTGGCCTTCAGCGAGATCATGAGCATGATCTGGCGGCGGCTCAACGACCACGGGAAGAACTGGCGGCACGTGTACAAGGCGCTGACGCTGCTGGACTACCTGGTGAAGACGGGCTCGGAGCGGGTGGCGCTGCAGTGCAAGGAGAACATCTTCGCCATCCAGACGCTCAAGGACTTCCAGTACGTGGACCGCGACGGCAAGGACCAGGGCATCAACGTGCGGGAGAAGAGCAAGCAGCTGGTGGTGCTGCTGAAGGACGAGGAGCGGCTCAAGGGCGAGAGGTGGGGGCGTTGGCTGTGGAGGGTCGGCCAATGGGTGCCGTGGGGGTGGGAGTGTGCGGGGGGGTGTGTGTGAGAGAGAGAGAGCGTTCTTAGAGAGTGTTCTTAGGGACCGGATGGAGAAGAGTTTTTGTATTCCATGTTATATTTTCAGAAAATTACATTTATTTTACAGCTTTTTAAATTTTAGGATACATTATACCTATACTGATTTTTATTTTGGTACAATTTGCCTTCGGCACGACAGCAGTTGTATAATTTTGTCAGATAAACACCTGGCATATATTGTTCCGTCTTAAATTGCAACGGAAAAATAAACTCTTTAACACCTGTACTTCCACGGGCTCACAGGACCCACCTGGCTCTAGCCCTGCTCCTCATCGCTAACCCGTCTCACCCCTCACCCGTCTCACCCCTCAGGTCCCAGGCCCTGAAGACCAAGGAGCGCATGGCGCAGGTGTCGACCGGGGGCTCCCAGGTGGGCTTCGGCCGAGGCTCCTCCCAGCCCAACCTCTCCACCTCCTACAGCGAGGAGTACGGCCGCTCGGAGGGCTCCCCGGCCTCCTACCATGGCTGTGAGTAGCATCTGATTGGATGAAGAAGCTAACTCTCGCATCTGATGGGCTGTAAACAACCAGTATTCTGTGCTGGAGAAATAAACCCTGGCATCTGATTGGCTGTAGACCATCAGCTTTCCGTGCCGGAGAATCTGATCGTAGCATCTTATTGGCTGTAGAATTCCCTGCCAGAGAAACTAACCCTTGCATCTGATTCACTGTTGCCTTCCATCATTTCGTGCTGGACTATCAAACCTTACATCTGATTGGAAGTTGACCGCCAGCATTCAGTGCTGGAAAAATAAAACTTCCATCTGATTGTCGGTTGCCAGACATTGTACTGTGCTGCAGAAATGATCCAACTCACTGGCATGATACATTATTGTGAACACAGGCACGCACACACACACACACATACACACTATCTATTCTTTACTCGCATTCCCAGTCTTGCCAGTATCCGGAAGCCTTCCCAGACCCTTAACATCGCTCGGTCTCTGGCTTGCAGCACAGGGGTTACTGGGGTTGCATTCTTAAGCTAAGACGAGCCATACATACGCACGCACACACAGAAGAAACAAAACTACTAGGCCCTTATCCCCTTTGTCTTTACAACTGAGGCTTCAGATGCTTTTAAATGTGGAGAGAACCAGTTCTATGGACCCACAATCAGTGCATAAACCAGAAACTTGCACAACGTAAGAGTTAGGGGGGATGTTCACCAACTTCTTTGTGTCTCTCTCTCTGTGGGTCGCTTTACCAAACCACCAGGGCCTCATCCTAGAGACGATGAAAAGGAATCTCAAACAGAGCAGGGGACAGGAGGAGGGGAGAGGGGAGAGGAGTCTAAGGGAACGACCGTTTAGAGTTTGGGTGGAGGCCGGGAGGAAGTGAAATGAGGAACAGCGCAGGGAAAATGGAGGGGGTGTTGAAATGAAAGCAAAGAACCCAGCCATTATTTTCCTTTCCACTCACACAGAGACCCGGCGACCTCTGCCACACAGCATGGGGTGATGGGGGGGGGGGGGGGGGGGGGGCATGCAGGGTGTTTGTTGGTGTTTACTTGTGCATGAATTTGCCCGCTCTTTTTTTGGTGGGTTATTTCCTGCCTGTTTTGTCTGTTTTTGCAGGACTACAAATGCATGTCTTCACTGGAATGTGTCAGTCTCCTGTGTGTGTGTGTGTGTGTGTGTGTGTGTGTGTGTGTGTGTGTGTGTGTGTGTGTGTGTGTGTGTGTGTGTGTGTGTGTGTGTGTGTGTGTGTGTGTGTGTGTGTGTGTGTGTGTGTGTTGTGTCACATTCCAGCGCATGAAACACTGTCTGTGGTCGGACGTCCTGGCCAGCTGAGTCATCAGTTGTGATAACGGAAGGGAAGTTGGCCTGACAATTTGGTTGGTGCTGGGGGGGGGGCGGGATTGAAGCCCCACATCAAGGGTGATTTTTAAATTTAGCCTCTCTCAATAATGCTCCTTGTTCCAATCCAGCAATTTCTTACTCGTTTCAGTGTAACAATAATGTAGACATACATCAAAATATATCTTGTTTTGTAAGGATAGGTTGTGAAAGTATCTTGGGAATTAAAGATTTGACCCCCAGCCACCGAGTGTGGCTGGTGTGGACCTGTGTGGACATAGTTAAGTTAGTAAAGGCCACGTCATCCACATAGTTCTGAATACAGAAAGCTAGATAGATCTACACCAGTTGGGTGTAGATCCACAGATCCTTCTCCACAGAGTTTGGGCGGAAGGTCTTAAGATCTGTGTTGTGCCCACACCTCTCTCTCTCTCCTGGCCCCACGCGGGGACAACCAAAGCAAAGGGTTTGGGGATTAGATGTCCGTTTGAAATATATGTTGAGCCAACGGTCGAACCATGGAAACAAGACATTCTAACTCAACCCCAGACGACTTTGCATTCGGGTAAAAAGTAACTAGTCAAGGTGAACAGCGACTTGGTAATGTTAGTAGTTTAGTAATGGGTATGGTTGTTATGACGCTAGATGCGAGTTTCATCATATATGATAGCATGTTCCAACAACAGCCTACATTTTGTATTGTTTGGGGATGCTTTGCACGCTGTTTGTGCTACAAGGCCATTACGGGCAGCGGCAGTAATCAATGTTTTGGCTCTGCAGCTCCAAAGCACCAACACCAGTGTTGTTGCAAGAAATTCCAGCTTTGTAGCCAAGTGAGGGGGCAAGCGGGGTTTACAATTTCCAGAGGTTGAAAATAACTTATTGTGTGTGTGTGTGTGTGTATCCTGCACACTAATGGTGGCTTGTATGGGCAAATGCGACGGCATTTGTCCACCTGTCAGTTCTGTTATTTGGCCAGGCGGATGTATTATGAAGAAACAACCCATTAGTAGGTTTTTCTTAAAAAATACCATTCAAGTGAACTCAAAACTGCAGCCTAGAACACTTAAGAATTGTAAGTTAATCCTGTGTGTGTGGATGGGGGAAGTATTTGAACGGCTTGAGTCATTCTTATTGAATAATTCATTTGACCTCTTTTAAAACAACATATACTTCACTGCAGCCGGTTTTAAAAAGATTGCTGTTTCAAATGGAGTATGTGTACCAAAACCTGGGACACCCAGCTGCTTTGGTTAACCTGTTGATAACCCTGCCTCCCTCTTCTCAGAAACGCGTCCATGTGGTTGAATTGACGACTCGCACACCAGTTTGACCTGACCTAGTTGCATCTGCAAAATCTGACAGGACTCGATCTCGGAACTTCAGAATTTGCTGATGCCTCCACCTTTTAAGTGATTGCGCTGAAAAAATTGAGAATACTGTTGCAGTTTTCCTTTTCATGACAAGTCGGCAGCATTCAATTTGAGACGAACAGGCGAAGGCAGTGAGTGCTGAAAAGTATTGTCACTTTTGACTGCCAAAAAGAAACCGTGTCCCAGGCCCGATGTGGTCATAGAGCCTCTGTCCTATTACTCACCCCCCTCTTCGGGGGTCTAAATATACCCTGACACTGTCGTAATGAGTACAGCCCAGCAGAGCTCTCAAACCCATAAGGCTAAATCTCATTTTCATCTACTAGTGACATCTTCCTTTCACGCAACTGAACCAGACAAAGGCCTTTCCAGTGGCACAATGTTCACCAGGGCCGGTCTGGGCATGTCCTAAAGATAGCATCGTCGCCCTTCTTTTTACGATGGGAGTCTCTCCTCAGTCTCCTGTCTTCAGGGTCACATTAAGACAGTCAGCACGGGGCCCCCTTCGTCACGGCTGCAGTGAAAGGAGGGATACATCGGAGGGGAGAGGGAGAGGAGAACATTTGAGGAGATGCCCCCATACAGATAGTATTCATGAGAGAGGGAGCCCGTGTGTTTGCCCCCGGCCGCTCTCCTCCGTTCACTCAGAGCGAGGAGATCGAAGAGTGCCGGAGAGAAGGCCAAGCAGATTAAATGGAGCTCATGGCTCCATCATCGTCGTCTGAAGACTGCAACTCGAGCTCCAGCCTGGGTTCCCCTCATTCATTTGAGACCCTTATCTGGGCCTTCAGCACTTCCTGACGGAAAGATTGTAATGGAGTCCTATTGCAGGCCTAGTTTCGGGACAGAGCTTTCAGGGTGGCTGCAGCTCTCTGAACCCCTCAGATCCATATTGCCATGTCCACTGAGCTGTAAAAAGTGGCTGAGAACACATTTGACTTGACAAATCAAAGATTATTATGAAGGGCCTTTATGGACCTTTTGATGGCTCCAAATGTGTTTCTTTACTATATCTGATGCCTTTGCTTCTGGGTGTAGCAGTCACTGTTTGGTGAGGCTGGCTCACAGTCTGTGAGTGGCTCACATAACGGTCACTGTTTGGTGAGGCTGGCTCACAGTCTGTGAGTGGCTCACATAACGGTCCCTGTTCAGTGAGTGTTGCTCACAGATTGTGTTCAGAGTGTTGTCACACACTTTTTGAAGAGGAAGGAAACCTAAGGGTGGTGTGGTGAGGGTGTGAAATGGTTTTTATTTCCTGTGTGTGTGTGTGTGTGTGTGTGTGTGTGTGTGTGTGTGTGTGTGTGTGTGTGTGTGTGTGTGTGTGTGTGTGTGTGTGTGTGTGTGTGTGTGTGTGTGTGTGTGTGTGTCAGCCTCATGGCGTCTCGTCATCCAGCACACAATGCTTTACACTCTGTCCCATACCACCAGTGCACTCAAACACACACACACGCACACACTGGCTGCAGCTACGTCACGTAGCATCCCGTAATTGCTAATATTCCATGTATTATTTACACGTAGCCCTGTGAGGCATAGATTCCAGCCAGTGAATGTGTGTGTTGAATTTGTGTCTTTCTCTCCGTGTGTGTGTGTGTGTGTGTGTGTGTGTATGTGTGTGTGTGTATGTTGTAGCTACGTCTCCCAATGCTGGCTCTGAGTTGGAGCAGGCCCGGCCTCAGACCAGCGGAGAGGAGGAGCTGCAGTTGCAGCTGGCCCTGGCCATGAGCCGCGAGGCTGCAGAGCAGGTACACGCACAAAGACACACACACTCACACACACACTCAAACACACACGTGCAAATGCACTCGCACGCACACAGGCATACACACATAGGAAAACTCCCTCACACACGCAGACACGCATACGGGCACAATCCCTCACACACACACACACACGTACATGCGGGCACACAAACAGGCACACGCAAATGCACAACACACAGGCACACTTGCCAAACACACGTCGGCCCCTTACTCTGCCAGGATCGTAAATGAGAGCATGTCATTTATAAGGGCTGGAAATATGATTCCTAATCTCTGTTGTTTGGGTTCTCTGGACTAAAGACAACGGGGCTGAAATGCCGCAGCAGTAGTTTCTGAACTTAACGCTTTGGAAACAATTATGAGAGTAATGAGACTTGTTGCTCCACCCCAACATAATGTGAGTGAAAAATAATTTAGTACAAATACTGTCAATGAAGATCTTTCCTTGCCATTGAATTGAAAGCCGTGCTCAAATGCCAGATCAGCAACATTCTCACTCTGACTCTGCATTATACACCATAAAGAGGCTTTATCATTGGCATCACTTTACATTTTATTTAATCATTCGTTGCCCGTGTCTTTGGTCAGGGGCTACCCTTACGGCTGCCCTGTCTGGGAAGGAGCCGGTGGATCTGAAATGGCGGCCGTGCTTAACAATCAAGCTCTTTTCCTCCCCCGGTGTGAGCAGGAAGATCGTGTGCGGCGGGGAGACGACCTCAGACTACAGATGGCCCTGGAGGAGAGCAAGAAGGGCGGCCCGGGCTCCGGAAAGCTCGCCAAGAAGAAGAGAGAGGTGACACGCTCATGCTAACGCTGCCTAGCATGCTCTTGGCGTGTTGTGCCAGCAAGATGCCGGCTAAAGCCGTAGCCCGCTGCCCACGTGGACACGGCAGAGATTCAAAAGTCTGTGTGTGCGTGGGGGGAATAGTAGTGGATCCACACACACGTTCACATGTGTGTAGTCGGGGTTAATGGAGTCAGATTTTCCCTTTCTGCGTCCGGGTGTCCCGAAATAGCCAAGTCTCTTCCCATTCCCATATTGTGTCTGACTCGTGTCTGCTCTCTGTAGCTGGAATGTACAGTAACTGGCAGAGGGTGGACTAGTTTCCAAGCATTGCTATGCAGCGTGAGTCCTTCTATGTATAGTGTAGGGCCAGACGATATGGAACAAATGTATCATCACGGTAATTATTTGGGAACTGTACATGACAGATTAATATCACGCTATGCTTATGAATTCAAAATACCATTCTATACATTCTAACCGAGGGACATTACATTGACGTATATGGGAATTTAAAGTATAGTATCAGACTAAAAGTAGTGTTCCTTCCTCACTGATATTTCTCACTGATATTTCAATCGTAACTAATTCATACAATAAAACCTGGTATCAGGATATGTTACATCTTCATTTGATGAAGATACAATGCCAGTCAAAGACGATAAAGGATAATATACAAATATTGCCCAGACCTAGTAAAAAATAAAAAAGGAAAGGAAATTAAAATGACACAAGCCAGATCTATTGTAAACATGTTGAGACAGTGGGGACACTGACAGCCGGGTTGGCAGCTTTTCAAAGTGAACAGTGCAGTTAAATGATGTGCCTTGTTCCCTTATCATTACTTTCCACACACAATCTTTCCAGCAATCTCTAGTGTTAGGAAATGGAAGAGGCCTAAGCTCCTCAGACGCCTACGGATGCTGTTACTGGTGCTGTTACGGTGCAGCTACCATGTGAGCCGGCAGGCTGCCATCTCTTGTATCGTAGAGCAGCGAACCGTGCACGGACAACTCGGAACGAGTCTTTGGGCAAAGGTGCTTGCGCGCCAGGCCAGAGACACGTGACCAATCAGTACCCTTAAGCCAACGTTTTTGAACCCATGTGTAATTGCAGATTATGCATTTCACTCACTAACTACTAGGGGTGTGACGATACACTCAGCTCACGAGACGAGACACGATATTTGGTTCACGAGAACGAGACGAGATTTTAAGAAAACTACAATGACAAAATATATGACTGGACCAACAGACTTTTATTTAACCGAGTTGCACATGCATTTTGAAATGTTTTATTATAGCTCTTTACATGCATGAAACTAAAACTACAATTTATAAAAGTTGAAGTAAAATTTTTCAACTGCAAACAATATTATGTGCGAAACCAAATCAAAGTTCTACTCCGTCAATACAGAGTGCAAATAGTGCAAACAGAGTCTGACCAAGTATGCCACTGACAACTTGGTATTGTCCGTGTCTTATCAGTCACTCTACTGCCATTCATCATTTCCGCCGGGTACCCAAAATGCTGCCAAACAAATGATTTAAAAGTGGCGGGGGCATCTTCGACGGTAATACGGGTATATTCCAACGTCATTCTGGCTGCCTATGGCTGCTTCCCCTGCTTCCCCTCCTACTCCTCTTCTTCTTCTTTTCCTTCTCTTTCGTTAGGTTCTGGCAGACTAGACGTAGCAAAGGCGCATTACTGCCCCTGCAGGCCACAAATAGAAGTTTGGACAGCTCACAAATCTCACGAGACAGATTTTTAACGCGACGGGTAATATCGTCGAGTTTAATCTCGCGAGATCTCGTGGCACGAGATCTCGTCACACCCCTACTAACTACATTATTTACTTTGCTCATTTAAAATCAGAGTCAGTTTGGACGGTCTTCTGATGTGGGGAGTGGTGGGCGCCCTCTAGTGGTCAGCCTCCACTGGGGGACATGGTAGGTGGGCGGTGGACTAATGCTATGGCTCTCTCTCTCTCTCTCTCTGTCTGCCTCTCCTGCTGGTTCTCCAGCCCCAGTCTTCCCTGATGGATCTGATGAATGTCCCGGAGCCGGGGGCAGGTGCAGGTGCAGGTGCTGGTGCCGGGGCCGGGGCCGACCCCTGGAGGGCCGGGGCCGCTGCTGCTGCTGCTCCTGCGACGGACCCCTGGCAGTCATCATATGGTACACACTGCTGTCTGTCTGTCTGTCGGCCTTCTGTCTGTCTGTCGGCCTTCTGTCTGTCTGTCGGCCTTCTGTCTGTCTGTCGGCCTTCTGTCTGTCTGTCGGCCTTCTGTCTGTCTGTCTGTCTGTCGGCCTTCTGTCTGTCTGTCGGCCTTCTGTCTGTCTGTCGGCCTTCTGTCTGTCTGTCTGTCTGTCGGCCTTCGGTCTGTCTGTCGGCCTTGTGTCGGTCTGTCTGTCTGTCGGCCTTGTGTCGGTCTGTCGGCCTAAGTCTGTGCGTCGTCTTGAGTCCAACGCCCCCACCACTAGACTGTCCTGCATGTGTGTTGAGGTATCCACAGGTTTGTACAAGCCGCTCCTTCACCAGCAGGTAGAAAATGTGGACAGGCTGATGTTCCCAGCCTGCCTGTTGATGACTGTCCCCTACCTGTTCCTTAACGACTTGTGTCTGAACTGTACTCTTGTCTCATCGGGTCTTCTCAAAGATTTGAGAAGTAAACAGCAGAAACTAGAGCTTGTCGTAGGATACTAGGAATGCTGCTTAGCCTGCCCAGTTGCATTGCACAGAGCTGTGTGTTCAGAAAGATATTTGCTAGGCGAGAGAGGTCCACGTATGGAACAAACCATGAGAGGAACTCAAACAGGTTTATTTTAAGTTGCCAGGTGCCAACGAGGAAGTGGTTCATTATTGCTGGTAATTTCCCCTGGTGAAATGCTTTACTCATTTCCTGTGTAATTCTAACCTTAACAAACAATGAATGGAATTTAGATTGATAGGAAAGGCATGCCCACTGACACTGACGTGTCAGAAAACTGTTTATAATGGCACAAATTCCTAATCTAGAAAAATCCCCGTACTTGGCATCTGGTCCAGTTATCGTCACTTGGACGTGTTTTCACCGCACCTTCCTCTCTCTCTCTTCCCTTAAGGTGCTGTGGCTAAACCAGTGGATCCGTGGGGAACCAACCCTTCCGTTCCCCCCATGAAGGGCAGCGATCCCTGGGGAACAAACCAGCCTCCGGACCCAGACCCCTGGGGCTCAGCCTCTGTGCGGCCCAAGACCGCTAACGCAGGTAAACCAACCATCCCTATGTTGAGTTTCTTATAAGGAATTATACCTGTAAGAAATAGTCCCCCCCTGAAGATACCGGTGAGGAACATCCAGGGTAAAATGTCCACTTTTTCCATGTATGGACATGAGAGGAAAACTCATGCTTCCATATTTTGGAAATGCAGGATATCCAACCTGTAAAGTTCATTGACACCCTTTAGGATAAACTGTGAAACTGGACTCAAGCGGGCCACTGGTGGAAATATACCACCATCTCGTGAACACATACACACACACATGCGCGCAAACGCCAAAGAAAAAGCCCTTAACTCTGAAGTTCAGCCAACCCAGACACCGATTCAAACATGCCAGTGGTTGCCATGGGGCCGCACTAGTTTCCACATCCATTCCCTGCCTTGTGTTTGTTTCCATGCGTCGTCATGTGGGAACCTGCTCTGCTTCAAATAGGCCTGTGTTGCATCTGTCTGTGTGTGTGTGTGTGTGTGTGTGTGTGTGTGTGTGTGTGTGTGTGTGTGTGTGTGTGTGTGTGTGTGTGTGTGTGTGTGTGTGTGTGTGTGTGTGTGTGTGTGTGTGTGTGTGTGTGTGTGTGTGTGTGTGTGTGTTCTTTCACGGTTCATCTACATTTGTGTGTGTGTTGTCTCCCTTCCAGGTAGCTTTGACCTGTTCAGTGCATCCAACGGTACGTCTAAGGAAGACTTCTCAGAGTTTGACAGCCTGCGCACCTCCTCCTCTGTCCCCACTGGTACTCACCCTGTCCGTCTGTCCGTCTGTCTGCCTGTCTGTATGTCTCCTGCTCTCACCTTGTCTACATCACACAGCGTGTTGTGTGTTCTTCTATGTGTGTGTCTGTGTGTCAACGTCCTGCAAATACAAAACGATACCAAAAAAAAAGTAGTGCACAATCTAAAAACAAATAATTGCAAATGGCCGTGACGGCTAGAAAGTAAAAGCCCCCATCCCACTTGTATTTTGAGTCAACCGTATTCGCAAAACCCTATGGTCTAGCCCTGTTATGCTCACAGGTAAAACAGTATCGATCAAAAGGGGAGAAAACGATTCAATAATGTGACATTAGGACATCTATTTTGAGATTGCAATGCGATTAGAAAAGATGCCATAAAAAGCCCATAATGATCTCCCAGAACCCCTCTTCTAGGAATCAGAAGGGGTTTATTCCTGAGAGTGGGACGAGGAGCGTTCCAACGTACTAAAACAGCACAGTTCATTCTCTGAACCTGGAATCCTCCATTGTGCTGTACATAATGTGCGTGCTTCAGGCCGGCGATCTCGAGGTTACGCATGCTTGGAGATGCATGTGTGAGGAATGCGACCTCCATCAACTCTTGGCCTCGTGCGATCCTCTCTGTCCTCAACCCCACTTTGTGTCCGGACGAATGGACGGAACATAATGGATATATTCAATGTGCAGAAATACCCATTGGCTGACTCAGTAGAACATGGTAAAGCTATTACAAATGGCAAGGCCACATAATCAAAATGTTTTTGCAGAACGTGTGGCACTAGCATTTTGTCAATGTTGTCGAATATCATAGGACCAGAGCAAATAGAAAAAATGTATGCTTCAAAGATTGTTTTTTTTGCCTCTGGTTCCGTTAAAGTCCGTAAAAGTGTTATGGTCAGGTCCGCTTTGATAGCATTCCTTTGTCCCCGTTCTGGGTTGTTGGGTTCTGTACGGATCAGATCGGGTTCTGAATCCCCCCCCTCTTCTTTCTTCTCACGCTCTGTCGGTCTTCCCTGGCTCTCCAGAGAGCGGTCGGTAACTGCTCTCCGGTGCCAACACGGTCTGATTTAAACCCTACTGAGTTACGGCGCTCTGTGGGGAAGGCTTTATTACTGGGCATCTGTTTGAACCTGGGGGGAGCGGGGAACAATACTGCTGGAACTGTCTGTCTGGTGTGTTTGGACAGTCCCGGGCTTTGGGGAAATAGGGGGTCTCTCACTTTGGGACTTTGGCCTCTGGTCAATGGAAATAACGTGGTAAGGTACTTCCACGGACCCAGGGCAAGGGAACACTTGTGACATGAAACCATTATTATTTATCGCTTTTGACAAGCATAACGAGCTACATCCATTGTGTGAAAACCTGATTCTGATAGAAACCGGATGGATAACTTCTAATCACGATCGAGTGGTCTTTATTTACTTCACATTATTTATTATGCTTCAGTTCTGCACATACTCCTTCCACAGTGTCTCAACTACACTGTGGGCCGAGAGCATCCTTTATAACATTATGTATTAGAGACAGGAAGCTTCAGGGTCTTAGTAATACAATATCATTATGATCTTTGCAAACCGATTAGATATGTAATCCGATTGTGTAAATATTGCAGTTCGGCATTACCATTTTTTTTTTTGTTGCTATTTTTCTGGAGCCTGAAGACGGAGGTTCCCCCAGACAGTGGTCCGCTGGCCCTGCTAAAGGCTGTTAAAGGCCCAGGTACCGCTGACAGACGTGCACTCATCCACTGCCTGGGTCTCGACCCCCCCAATGCGGCCGGTTTGGTGCCAACACGGTCTCCGCCTCCATACCGCCACTGCTGCTCACACAGTGAATGATTGAACCACATCGAGACGGCTCGTTTGTGCCTTGTGGTCATGGAGTTAGTACTCATTGTTGATTGGTCCCCCGTGTGGGCCCGTTAGGTATTTCCGCTGTCTGCGTGTTGCCTCACAGTCTACCTCCAAAGAGCCGTTTTAGTGCAGCCAATAATTACTCCAGTTGTGTGTGTATGTGTGTGTGTACATACGTATGTGTGTACACTGTATGCTTTTGCGGTTAGACGTTTCAGGGGCGCCATGGCAATAAACCAGACGTACCGTGGGCGACTTAAAAATGTGATCGACTGATAATAGAACTTGGCAAGCTTCTCGGCCAACATTTGTTGGGTGCGAAATAATTGTCGCCTCTCGCATTCATGGCCAGAGCTGACTCTTCTGTTTCAATTTCGCTTTCTTGTCGTCATTGTTGCGATCATGTGGGGAATCATGTAGTGATGATGATCACTGGTGACCAGTATGATGTGACGACACCCTGATGGGTATATCAAAACAACACCTCTCCATTTAGAAGACGTGTCCATCACCGGGGCTTGTGGATGGGTCCATACCTCTGCCATATATCTCTGTCGCTGTGTATTTACATCTTTATTTCCTTATCCATCTCTTGATCCTTCATAGGTCTGTCTTAACGTGGAAACATCGGTGTCTGCACTATCCTTTCTCCTGTTCTCTCCTTTTTTACGTAGATGGCTTGCTGCTGCATTGTACGCACTTAATCTACGTTGAACTTATTCATACTACTTAATTGTGTAACATCTGCAGTAGCTGCTAGCATTGCTTTACACGGGGAATTGGTTAGCCTAGCGATTGTTAGTACTTGCACTTGGCTCTATGAACATCTTTACTGTACTGACGGCGATATATTGTTTCACTTCTTATGCAAATGTACTTGTTGTAAGTCGCGTTGGATAAAAGCGTCTGCTAAATGTAAATGTATGCCGACGCATCATCTGAATGGCTCTGCTCTGTGATTGGCTCTGAGCTCCGTGAGACCTCACCGTACCCTACCGTCGTCCTCACCCCCCCCCCCCCCCCCCACTCTCTCTCTCCCTCCCTCCAGGGAACGGGGGTGTGGTCTCCTCCCTGCCCTCCCAGGGCAGCCTGGCCAGCAGCGGCAGCATGGATCTGTTTGACCCGCTGCCCTCCTCCCTGGGCCTCCACCCCACCAGGAAGACCCCCGAGTCCTTCCTGGGGCCCAACGCCGCGCTGGTCAACCTGGACTCCCTGGTCACCAAGCCGGCCCAGCCCGCGCCCATCGCCAACCCCTTCCTGGCCGCCTCTGGTAAGAGTGTGTGTGTGTGTGTGTGTGTGTGTGTGTGTGTGTGTGTGTGTGTGTGTGTGTGTGTGTGTGTGTGTGTGTGTGTGTGTGTGTGTGTGTGTGTGTGTGGACTTTGTTTAAAGGTGACACATCTGAAAATCGGCCTCTTATGACATAATAAGTGGGCGTCTCCACCTAGATGTATGACGGATAGATGAGCAACGTTTGCTACAGTCCACTGGGGAGGCTGGTAGACTGATCTATCCAGCACACATCCAGGTGGACACGGCCACTTGTGATGTCACAAGTGGCAGATTTTCAAAACGGCTTGTAACAGCTATTCACACTCACACCTGGTTGTATAATATGTCACCTTTTTAAAAGTGTGATGAACCTCAGTTGCATGCATGACCCGTTGAATTCATGATCAGCTCCCAGAACTATGGATTGATGAGTGTCTGTCGGGTGTGTCGGCCTTCATGGCCACCACTCTCAATTATCCAATCCCTCACATGATTAGGTAGGTTCAGAAAGACCCAAGCACATATACTGTACGCTCACACCAAAATGAACACCTCACACTCACCAATGGCGGACAGAGCTGTCCATTTGGCCGGGACAAACTAAAAGTTATGACCCTAGTTAGACGAAGTCAACCTGCCCGGCAGCCAATTGGGGGTCCCTCCCCCCCCCAAACTCACCTTAGAACGCTACGGCCCTCAGGTCCAGCTGGACAGACACCAAGTCTAGACTGAGCTGACCTTCACAACTGAAGTTTGGTTCTCTCCCCCGTGTCTCCCTTTCCTCTCCCTCTCTCTCCCCCCCCTCCCCCCCCTCCCCCCTCCAGCTGCAGCGGCCGCCCCGGTCCAGGCCAACCCCTTCCAGGTAGGCCAGCCCGCCCCGCCCACCCTCAACCAGATGCGGGTCAGCCCCATGCCCGCGGGCTTCGGGTCCCTGGCCGCCGACCCCATGCCGCTGACCTCCATGGGCCAGCCCGCCATCACCATGGTCCCCCTGGTCGGCATGGCCCCCGGGGGCCGCCCGGGGCCCGGCATGGGGATGGGCCCCGGCATGGGGATGTCCTTGCCCCAGCCGCTCATGTCCAACGTCATGCCCCCGCAGGCTGCCGCGCAGCCCCCCGGCACCACAAACCCTTTCCTGTTGTGAGTCGCCACCACCCCCCCCCCCCCCCCCCCCCCCCCCCCTCACTCTCCAATGAACCAAGGGGGGGCCCTCTTCCTCTTTGTATGACCCACACCCAGACAGCGCCTTCTCGCCAGCTGTCACCTTTTATGACACTCCCCCCCCCGGCCCCCGCGCCACCTCCGTCACCTCCACCACGCCCCACCCTCCTCCACCACGCCCCACCCTCCTCCACCACGCCCCACCCTCCTCCACCACGCCCCACCCTCCTCCACCACGCCCCACCCTCCTCCACCTCGCCCCACCCTCCTCCACCACGCCACCCCCCTCCCCCTCCCCTTTTGCTTAAAGCTGCCTCGCCCCCGTGCTGCGGGACTCGAGGGAGGGGGTGGTGCTGATGACCCCGGAGCCCGACTGTAGACGTAGACGGGGGGGGGGGGGGTTATGATGCAACCGGACGCTCTGTGCCCCCCCCCTCGACCGCCACCCTCATCTTCTCTCCTTCCCTCGGTGTCCTCCTCTTCCTCTTCTTACCACCTTTCCTTACGTCGCGTCGTTTGTTGCTTTTCTACCGAGTAGCGTAGGTTTCTATCCTACCGTACCGACACCGGGATCTCGTTTGGGTGGCGTCCCTTTTCCACCAGAGCTAAACTAACCCGTTCTCTCCTTCGGTTGGTTCCTGTACGGCCGCGTCGCTCGCTGCACCGTGTGCTACGCCACGCCGTGTGCTACGCCACGCCGTGTGCTACGCCACGCCGTGTGCTACGCCACGCCGTGTGCTACGCCACGCCGTGTGCTACGCCACGCCGTGTGCTACGCCACACCGTGTGCTACACCACGTTTGTATTTACATGTCAGGATTTTTTTTTTTTTACACCGTGTATATTCCGGCGGGTGTCTGTTGACACACACTGGAGTAGTAGATGAATGTGCGTCTGTGTGTGTGTGGCGCGTGCGTGCGCGTGCGTGTGTGTGATTGAAGTGCGGTTACTAAGCAGGGATTTTGCACACTTTTGCATTTGTTATTTTTTACGTTTTTGTTCCTCTCCCCTCTGTGACTCTCGGGGGCTCACCGTCGGATCCGGGCGGCGCTGACGGACGCAAACGCACCACTCTCTCTCTCTCTTTTTTTTTTTTTTTTTTTATCTACGGTACGGCGTGGCCACTGCTGTCCCCAGGCCGCCCCCCCTTAACGTCGTTCACATCCTACTACACAAACTTTGATCTTTTTGGGGGAAGTCGCCAGGAGGGAGGCGTTGAAACTATGGGTATGAGGTGTTACTAATGTGTTTTTGTTACCTAAAAAGTGTATGTATTTGTGTTTTCACGCATATACATGCGCACAAGCAAAGGATACTGTCTGCCCCTCATTCTAACACTGAACGATGCTTATGTGGGTCGTGTGGCTCTCACGTATGACGAAATAGACGCGTATGATGGAGGCATTGTGACTGCCTATGAACACACTGCGTAGACATGGGAAATGGGGTTATTTTATTTTTTCATTTAAGGGGTGAAAGGGAAGTGTGCGTGTATGTCTGCTTGTGCTTTATTGGGGGGGGGGGGCAAGGTAGCTACAGCAATCTGTATGTTTGAAAGTGTGTGTGTGTGTGTTTTGTGTCTGTATGTGCGTGTGTGTGCGACCAAACTTCAAGGGCCTATCTCGCTGAAGTGTGAGTAAAATATATTGGACAGAGATTTAGAGGGCATGTCGGCCCAAGCCCCAAGGGATTTACAGCATCACACCCTGCCAACAGTAGCCTGTCAACACACCCACACACATACGTGCACACACAAGCGCACACACATACACACAGGCATCAGGTTTGGAGGACTTGTCTATTAATGGCACCGGAGGGAATCCTTCAGCCAAGGCTGACCTGGCATTATGTATACAAGTGTTATATTTTTGTGCTCTTTGTTTTGTTTATTACTTTTTGTCCTATTTTACTCTCTAGATGTAAATCCACAGTCAAGACTTTAAACCATTTAGACGTACGAACTATGTCCCTGGCAGTTTTCGTTAAATTTCATATTTTGGGGGAATACTTCACCTGTTTTCATTAGAAGCACAGCACACTGTTACCAAAGTCCTGAGTGACGGAGATTTACTACAAGGGGTTGGTGGGAATTCTGGTCATATTTTGTGGACATGTAGCTTTATGGATTTCTGTTAACATAATTCATTGATCACACGAACACCACAAAGTACAGTTGATGTGTTTGGGGGGGGGGGTCATGTAAAATATATGGGGAGGGTTCATGTTTAATGTTGTGTGAAATTAGAAGCGTTTCCCACTAAAGTACAGAGGAAATATGGGCCCAGAGATGAGAGAACTTGCCCAGAGATGACCCTTGCACATAGATCCTCATTGTTTTGTCACTGTTGACCTTCCCTGTGCTCAATCCCACCCCGCAACCCCCCCTGTTGACATCACTGCCAATGATATTCTTCTTCGTGTCTAAGTGGACCCCGTTCGTTTTCATTCACTTTTGTTTTGACGTTGAGTTGGCGCCCTCCTCTGGTTCGTTGTGCTATGACAGCTGCGCGACGCAAAACCTTGGATCAAGTCGGTCCTTTATTTCTCTCAGGCTATGGGCGGTGGGGGGAAACTGTTTGTGATGTGGATGACAGTGATATGCAATGTTTGTTCTGAATGACGGGAGTAGGGATCCAACTTTACTCGCAGACCAGCAACACCTTTTTGATTCCAAACTAGATATATGCAACAACAAACAGACAAAAAATCTGAAAGATTTAAAAAATGATTTTTGAAAAGAAAGACGTGCTTGATTTGTGTTGCGCAAACGTTAAATTTAGCTAAGACGTTTATCGAGTACTGCTATGATATACAGATTAAATATCTCTAGCTAAGACGATGTCTCTTGTTACTTTCTCGCCGGCCTCATCGGTCAACTGCAGCGGTTGTGGGAACACTTTTGTCCCTGTCCCGGTGTGACTCCTTAAAACCAATTCAGATGTTGAATTACAAAAAACGAAGAAACACTCCCAAGAGAAAACAGCCCCAACCGTAGTGGTGGTGGAACGAGGCCGGTGGCCAGCGCCTCGGTGTTAACATGTATTCTATGCTTTTATCAAGAGGACTAACACGCGTCATGGACTGTCTTGTTTATATGCAGACCTGTTGTTCTTCCATGGTTCCGTCTGGTCTAGTTAACCTTTTCATAGTACCGGGAGGAGGCTGCTTGGTTTGTCGTTATTTTTCTTTGTCACTATAACTGTATAATATAATTTATCATTTGTACTATTGTAACATACTGTTCTTCTGTATACCGTTATTATTCTGTGTATTGGGTTTTTATTTTTAGTAGGAAAATCACCATGGTATTTTAACAGCATTTAAAATGAACTTAAAAAACGCAGCAATGGCCACGTGAACAAATATTACATCTGTAGCTGCATCGATTTAAAATGAAATAAACTATGTACTTCTCCAGCTCCGTAAAACCGTGTCACAAGTGATTTTGGCTCTTGAGTGCTTTCATCTACGTTGGCTTCGAAATCAAGCAAGATGGAACATCTATCATGTTGTAAGCGCTTAATACCATGCCTACGCGTCTGATTTTAACTACGAGTGATACCCAGGGCGCAGTTTAAATCCGGATTTGGAAATCCCATGTTTTGCTATCCAGGATAACCTGATCCATCTTACTTTTATGCCAGTTTTTAAAGCAGCATTGGATTGGATCACTGATCCAAATACCAAATTTTGGGATCTACAAAACAGAGTTCAAAGTTTTGAAAAACCCAAAGGGCAGGTTTGATCCAGATCAAATGTAAAATTGGATTACATGATCTGATTTTAGTTTGTAATCCCTCTTTTGCTTTGAAAAACCCAATTCCAACATTTGATCCAATCCGTTATCCCACTTGTTTACTTTTGAAAAACTGGGCCCCACAGTATTACAAGTATTGTATGAAAAGTAATTTGTTGCTCCAAACTGAATGGACACGTTCTTTGATCCATTATTTTGAGTCAATTATTTTTATGTTGTCAGTAACAGGTAATCCAATGAATGAAACGTGAACACAACTATTCTGAAGCAAAAATGACCATTTATTATAAAAATACAAAAAATATCCCAAAGGACGAAGGTTTCTTTATAGCTACCAAACAATCACATAAGCGCATAAACAAACAGAATTTCATTCATGATGCGTCTTAACATAAGACAGGGTTCGTGGGTATTCCTATACCCATGGTTTCGTATAATGCCATCTCTTTTCGTCAGTGTCAAAATCAAATCATATCTTGTACAAAATTATCAATAACAGGCAGCAAGTGAAGGAAATTCAGTTACAGTCTGTTGAGCAGAATCTCCCACTTTTGTCAATGCTACCGTCGTGTCCTCATATACAGGCTTTGTGTGGGGGGGCTACTCGTGTGGTCTCAAGCCGGTCGACGAGGCCTGGGACAGTGTGTTGGAGGGATCTGAAGGTGTACCGTCATAGCCCAGCTTCTTCATGTCCTTGGTCACGATGTGGAAGGTCAGCGTGACAAAGCCCTGGGAGCACACGCGTGTCACTGAAGACCCCCCCCAGGGAACAGATAGTTAGATATAAAAATAAATAAAGATTGATATAAAACATCTAATCACTATGTGAATTACGTTTTTATATTTGGGACAATATTCTTCCTCTCAACACCATCTTTTTTTGTTGTATTGATTAAATGTAAAATAAATGAACCCGCAATAAATTCAGTTAACATAGAATTGATGTCTATTTGTCTGGAATGTTTTTCCTAAACTGCACTTAATGATATTACTGTATCTTCCCTGGGCCTCTATATTACTCCACTTCTATTGGACAACGGTATATAATGTGCCAACTCAGCCCTCTACATGAGCTTCGAATGTGAGGAGGATGTACGTTAAAGACCCACCTTCTCTGCCCTCGCCCTGGGCCACCACCTTTGGGTCTGTGTACTCTGGCCGCCGGCCCATCAGCCAGCTGGATGAGACGGGACAAGGGCAGGGCCATTCACTCTCTTTTCCCTCAGTGCATAACCTTGCATTAGCCAATCACATCAGCCAACACTTTCAGCTTTAGCCCCACCCTCTCAACTGTCATTATGCTGAACACTCACACCTGCAACTCTCGCAACAACAAACCCTCAAACATGAAAATCACAAGCTGCAGAAACTTCTAGGGGCTAATAAAGAGTAAGATAGAGCTTCAAAATAGGATTATGTAGAAATGATGCATATTTTAATAGAGATGGTCTAGTCATTTAAAGTCATGTTACCGTGTTCAGCAGATGTTAATAATAATAATGCACTCTTACCTCGTGAATTTCTGAAGTCTTGATGTGGATTCAGGAACAAACATGGGAATTGTTTTTGTATGTCTGTGGAAAACAAACATGTCTATTTTTGTACCTCCTGTTTAAATAATAACGGGTATGAAAGCAAATGGAGGAGGTTAAAGGAGGGGAATCGAGCACAGCGATGCAGTGTTTTGGAGGTAGAGTCAAGACTGTGATGCACTCACTGTCCGGGCGAAAAGGGGACGTGTGTGGCGCCGTAGCCTCGGACAACATCATTGCCAAACGTGTCCGGGCCGTACACGCTCACCACGATCTGAGGCCCTGCAAAACACACACACACACACACCGTATAATACATGTGTAGAGACAGGCTGTTGTGAGAAAGACTATTTGCCTTAAAGGCTCTGTGCGGTCTATGCAATTGTCTTTTGGTATTAAGTGTATTGTTCTGTTGTGGTGTTGAGAAAATGTGTGTGTGTGTGCGGGTCTCACATCCAGATGGGTTGGTGCTCTTAAATGTAATTTCCAGTGGGAAGTTCCATATGAGTTTGTGAGGCGACAGTCTGCTTTTGGAGGTTATCTGAGAGATGCCTTCCTCTAGACCCTACAAAGAGTAACAACAGGGATACAATGACATCTCTGTAAATTGATTTGCAGACTCTTACCAAGATTCAGACTTGTTTAGGAGTTCGCTATTCGGAACACATTGGAAATCTTTGGAAGTAATTCAAGTGTTTTCCCCTTACATGAACAGGAGCTATGCAACTGAAACTCTGCAAGTCAATAGAAGCGGATTACGGAAAGCAAATGCTAACCCAGCAAACTCTCCCTCTGGACACACAATGATGACTTTGGACTTAAACAACTCGTCTGAATCAGGGTAAGAAAGCATACCCCAATTTAATAATCTGTATCCATTTGAAGCACATGCTGTACGTATAATGTATTTCCATGTCATTATTATCTTTTTGCTGCATTTGTTAATTTATTCAATACCGAGCATGAATTGCTCAAATTGTGTAAAGGTAACGTGTCCCACATTGACACGCTATATCCTACATGAGGTTTGTCTGGATCTGGGCACCTTAAAAACACCTGTCGTGTTATGTTATACCAGATGGACACCGTTTATTATCATAACGTTAAATCCGCCAGTAGAGCCACAACCACTTATAGTGGACAGCAGTGCACATACTCACCGAGGTAGGAGCCCAGTCGTGGCCGTACACGAAACAATATTTACAGTACAGGTCGTCGTACTCTGGAAACTGAAACAGGGACGGAGGGCAGACAGTAGGTTACTGTTAGAGACAGGTGGACAGACACACGGACAATAGACTTGGGGAGGGTGACTAGCTAACGTTAGCCATCTGACTAGTCCCTATCGGGTCTTACTCGGGTTCTTAATACTCACGTTGCCTCCCTCGATCTGCCCGTTGATCATGAGCAGGAACACCGATGGGTTGTTGGAAGCCATTAATGTTTCATGTATAGTTTTATATGGACGAGTACGTGGATAAAAACCTTTCTACTATTGCTATGTTGTAAGTTTGAGTTAGCATTAGCGCTGTAAGCCTACTTCGTTGCCAGGGTGACGCGTCCCCGACGGTACCTACGGCAAGCTGCGTAGTCCAAACCTAAAATGTTGACTTTAACTGTCGTGGGCTTTTCTGTCCACAAGGGGGCAGCAAAGCTTACATTTAATTCGCTAACTAACGTCATGCATAATTTGCCAGGAAATATAATGGTTGATACAGGGGGAGAATAGCACGATATAAGAGATATTACAACCAAATCAAATATATACATAAATATGTTTTTGTCTGCCATTTCTGGGCAGAATCCAAAGTACTTCATCTGAGCTGTTCTGATGTTAATTGTTTAAAAAAAACACTGATTCGTTCTAATTTTTAGAGCCTTATCTATTTACCCATTTCAGCCAGACTATAGAATGTAAAATGTTTGTGTGTCCATCTCTATTCCTCGCTGCGGTCATCTCTCTGACAGATCTTTGACCCCTGCTGTCTGACATAACCAGACACTTTGTCTCTCTGACCCTTAGGGGACACCAATCTCTCTCTCTCTCTCTCACACACACACACACACACACACACACACACACACACACACACACACACACACACACACACACACACACACACACACACACACACACACACACACACACACACACACACACACACACACACACACACACACACACACACACACAGCTTATTAGACAACAACAATCAAATCATCTCTGGGAAACGGGAATCAACATGAATTCCATGCCACCAAAGAAGCGCCAAATAACATCACAGCATAATAAACGGGGTTGATGTTAGTTTTGTACCCATTCAATGCAGGGAAGTGAATCACTGTTGTACATAGAAGACAGACAAACGGAAACATACTGGCAGTCTTGCCAGTAGCAGTTACATGTCTCTGGACCAATCACAGGTAAATCTCTGCATTCATATGTGAACCTTTGGAGGCGTCGTATGCATACTGATAATCATATTTCTAAACTATTGAATGGTAAATGGACCACATTTATCTTGCGCTTTTCAGACCTGTGGCCACTAAAAGCTCTTTACAAATACTGCCTCACTTTCACACATTCATACCCGACAGCAGTTTCAGACATAAAAGGTAGCAGCCGGCTCTCCAGGTGCAATTAGGATCGGGTGTCTGGCTCAGGGGCCCCTCAACACTGAGCGAGGAGGAGCCAGGTATCGAACCAGCAACATGCTCTACTTCCTGAGCCTCTGTTGAGGTTCTGGGTGATGAAGTACATTCATGGACCCCCACTTTCTGCACCCAATCTCATGTCCTGCACCCGCCCATTTAAGGAGACGGTTGACAGACGTCAACCGTGCATGTCAAGTATTGTTATTTAGGGTTATCAAGGTGTGCATTAAGCGTCAGACAATCAGGTTCTATGCAATCCATTGCAACCTCAACTAGTTTCAGTATGGATTTCTTTCTATTCTATACCGATTTTGTGTGCAGAGACTATTTTCCTTTCTGGCTACCTAGCCAAATGGGTTTGAAAACCCCACTTGAAAAGTATGAGCTATACAGGCAGGTTCAGATCGCACCCCATAATCCTGAGCTTTTCAGCTGACTTTGAATTGTATATTAATATACTTTTGACATTTTGCTGAAAATATATTCTGCAGGTGTGGTGGGCACATCTGACTGTGATATGGTTATTTTCGGTTTAAAGGTCCCGTCCAATAACCGCCCCCTTGTATACGCATCATCTCTGGGGTTTAACCCATGTACCCCACCACAATGTTGCCCAGGACTTTTTTAATCTTCTAGCTCCCTCACTCTCGCTCTTGCCCTTGCCAAAAGGTTTGTGTCTGACATTCTCCTCCCTTGAAAGGGTTTCAATTCAAAACCCTTCGATCAGAATGGAGCTTGGTGGACCATCCCGGCTCAATACTTCACGGGGAGTCGGCTGGACTTCAACTCTTATTGCACACCTCACCTCTCCTCTGCTCTGCCTTGCCCTGCTAACGTGGTGGTGGTGGTGGTGGTGGTGGTGGTGAGAAGGATGTTGGTGGTGGTGGTGGTGAGAGGGATGTTGGTGGTGGTGGTGGTGGATCTTTTATTTCTTCCAATTATCCACCTCATCTAGTTGCAACCCAAACCCACTTATATCAGGGAGCTTCAATCGGAAACAGTTGAACAGATTTTGTGCTTGTAATTAAAGTTAGATGTCATTAGATATGGGGGGTTATCCTGCTGAAGAAGCAAAACCAGTGTTCCAATCCTATGGGGGTCAAAGCATTTCTAATCTGCAGTGTCTGGCCTGTGCGTGCATGTGGGGCCTCAGACAGAGCGTCCAGGTTCTTATTTCTCTGGAGATATCCTCCCCAGAGAAATAAGCAGAATCAGCAGAGCAAAAATACTGACATTTTTTGGCGTGATTAAGAAAGGATATACTGTATCCAAGCAAGTACTGACCAATGGCCCGGGAAATCGTGTCGAAGCATGTTTTTAAGAAAACGCACGCGCAGACGCACACACAGAATTACATGCACGCACACACACGCACACACACGCACAAACAGATATCCATGCATGCCTGCACACACACACACACACACACACACACACACACACACACACACACACACACACACACTCACTAACATGCACACACACACATGCACTTGCACACACGCACAAACAGACATGCATGCATGCCTGCATACACTCGCATGCAAACACACACACACACATACACGCACACGCACACGCACACGCACACCGATTAGCTTACAGTGAACAAGGCAGGGGAGATGGAATGGCCGACTAATGGAGGTTAATGTTTGATGCTGTGTGGGACTAACAGGCCATGACAGTGGCTTCACCTCGGCTGGCCACAAAACACCCCCCCCCACACACACACACACACACACACACACACACACACACACACACACACACACACACACACACACACACACACACACACACACACACACACACACACACACACACACACAGACTTCCATGCCACCCAAGCTGTGAGGGGGAGCGGAAAGAGGGGTGAAAGGATGGTGATGATTAAAAACTGAAAGAAGGAAAGTTGTGGAGAAATCGAGGGAGGGAAAGAATGAAGGGACAGATAATCAGTATAACACAGAATGACAGATGGCTCGCAGTGACAGCTAGTTTATTGAGGAGATAACGAGGAAATGGTCCTTCTTCACCTAGTGGCCATCTTGGTTCTAAACACCAGCTGGGTGGGGGAACTGAATGTGAACTGGTGGAGGTAGAGTCAGATAGAAGTAGAAACAGAGAGAGACAAATATATTTTAAAGTATTAAGTATTTATTTAAATATGAAGTATTAAGTACTTTAACCGCAGAGAAACTGAAAATCTAGAATACATTCACAGCCTTTGGCGGCCTCTAATAAAACTCCTTTCGTACATAAACACAGCGCTTCAAAACCAAGGTGTTTCATTAACGAAGTGAGACCCCAGCCCTACCCGGTCTCTGTACAACAGGAGAAATACGCTGACCTTGTGGGAGGGTGGATGGATGGGTGGGCTTGTGAAAAGCTCAGTGTGTTTGCGTGTGTGCATGTGTGTGTGACCGTGTGGCTGTGTATGTGTGTGGTCTTCCTTTGGCCCTGTTCTTTACGTTCTCCCATGGGGGAGTAGGCAGAACCTCAAGTCCTACCGCATGCCTCACCTGTCCTCTACTCTACCTTGCCCTGCAAAAGTCTTCTTGGCGCAGGGCATCTTCGTACCTGTCCACGGGCACACTGGCCTGATTAAGGACGCGTGTGTGTGTGTGTGTGTGTGTGTGTGTGTGTGTGTGTGTGGGGGGGGGGGGGGGGGGGGGGGGGGTTACAGGCATTTAGTTAAAACACTGAAACACTCATCTTCTCCGAGTGCAGTTTAAATTCAGTAAATAAACAGTAGAGTTGGGTTGTGTCGCGGAGCTGTTTGTTAAACACACTGCTGCTTTAGGGTGGCTGCCCCCACACACACACACACACACACACACACACACACACACACACACACACACACACACACACACACACACACACACACACACACACACACACACACACACACAGAGACAGCCTCTTGGGCCCCCTGTTGAGATAACCCCAAGGCTGGCTTTGCCGAGCTCCTTCGAAAAAAAGCTGATGTCGCTGCAAATAGTCGCGGGAGAGCAGACAGCGATCGGTGGCGGCGTTCCAGGTCATGAAACGCCCTAATATGGTCGCTACGCCAACCGGCTTAATGTGACAGCTATTTTGCATAAGTGTTTTTTTTTTACACAGTCGTTGTTTTTTTGTTCCCTGCTGTCTAACGTTGACACGCATATTATGTTGTCTAGGCTCGTGAGATACCCTTTCCCTGCCTTACTGTGTTAGTTGTTAGCGTCCTAAACGGGACTCGAAGTGATGTCTCTGTCACAGAGTCGAATGGTCCTCAGGACCAAGCTTCCCTTCGCGTCCTCACAATGGAAGGCAGAGTCTGCTGCATGTCAACGTGCGGCACGAGAAGCTGCTCTCACCAGCCGTGCAGGTTGACAGTTGGTCACGGGAAGCCTTGATCATTATTGGTGGTGGTGCTGGTGGCGCTGGAGGGGTGGTAAATGTTGGGGGAGGCGGTCTCCTTCGCATGAGGGATGGCTTCTCAATTCAGACGCTGTGTGACTGTAACTCAGTCATCTGGCCGGGGCAGAATCAGAGAGGTCAGGGACAGGTTATTTAGATATTCATTAACAGAGTGGTTACCCACACACACACACACACACACACACACGCACACACCGAGTCCTGCTTAGACACAAGTGTGGTCTTGCACCTGATGGCTTATGGTGATTCATAATAACCTCAATACAGATACTGTGCATGTTAAGACAGATTATCTATGGTTGGTTGGCCTGACCAGCACTGTCTGAGATGAGTCAAAATCACATTATGTATGTTAATGATAACTAGCCGTGTGTGTCTGTGTGTGCGTCAGCGTGTGTGTGCGCGTGGGCATGAGTGTGGGTGTGTGTGTCAATTAAAGGTCACGGTGATAAGACCATCTGCATTTGGATTCCTTCTTTGACCCCTTACACGTGGGAATTACTCGTCTCCATTAAGAGATCATCCTTCGACTTTATGGCCGATGTCTCTGGAAAGATCTACAAAAGTAATGAGAGAGAGAGAGAGAGAGAGAGAGAGATGGCCTCTGCATTAATATGGCAGCACTCAGGTCATTAGCTTGAGTGCTGCCATGACAACATAATGGCAAACACCCAGACAACGGGAGGTCAATGAGTGTGTGTACATCCAGCAGCCAATCAAAGGTAATGCAGCATGCAGTTGAAAGAGAATGGCTCTGAATGAACACACACAAACACACAGTGTGTCAGAGTCATGTCGTTATCAGCAGGAGGATCATGTGATACACAGTCAAACGCGTGTGCGCGCGCACACACACACACACACACACACACACACACACACACACACACACACACACACACACACACACACACACATCAAACTAGCCACTTACTGGCCACCAACCAAACAGGTGGTCACCATATATCATTGAAAAACGCAACACATGCTTTCTTTAACGAGCACCTACAACATAACAAGTTTAAGCCTTCAAAACAGGTGTTTCAAATTCATTTAAATAGTTCTTGTATTTCCAAAAATAAGTTTGATCGCGCTAGATGGCAAGCTAGGCCACTCGGACCCCAGTAAGTCAGGAGCAGGTTTTGAAGCCGCTAATTGCTAACTTCAACTTGCAAGATGTCTCTGGCAAAGAGAAAAGAGGTCGATACAGAACAATTTCTCAAGCTGTTTGGCAGAATAAACAGTTATTCACTCAACGGACGTCCCCGGAAAACCAAACTTGCCGAGTGTGCAAACAGCATGCAGTGGTTCCAAAATGATAGATTTACCACCATTACGATTCCCGCTGTGAAAGAGTTTACTAACACGCCGGGCAGCATTCTCAATAATTGCATATTTCCCAAGCGTTTCACGTGTTTATTCCGTCCAACTCCAATGCAGCAGCATTTGGTCTCTTCTGAAAGAGACACCAACTCCAATGAGTTTGACACCCCTAGTTCAGAGCCTTGATCTTCACTATCGGTGAGAGAGCAGAATGGGTTTTCAAACGGATCAATAGTAAGCAATGATGGGAAGATGGGCCTGGGGAGAGTGGTTCATGAATGCAGTGTGTTATCCCCCCCCCCCCCCCCCCGGAGACACACTTCCCCGCTATATCTTCAGCCACGCCCGCCATGGTTCACCTGAACCTCCTCTTAGAGGGAATAATACCAGCTCCATTATGGGGGGGGGGGGTTGGGGGTTACTCTAACCCCAAGCCGGTCAACGTGCTCCTCGAAGTGCAAGAAGAGTGTGTGTGTGTGTGTGTGTGTGTGTGTGTGTGTGTGTGTGTGTGTGTGTGTGTGTGTGTGTGTGTGTGTGTGTGTGTGTGTGTGTGTGTGTGTGTGTGTGTGTGTGTGTGTGTTCACAGAAGACTACAGTCAACAGAAGGAGAGCTGGTGGTGGTGGTGGTGGTGGTGGGAGGAGGGAGGTTGAATAGAGAGAGAGAGAATTTGGCCCAATATTGATTTACTAAGCCATGCATAACGGGTATGATTTGGATTTGAATGAATGTTATTGCATGTTATTAATTAAATGGGCTGAATAGGCATAACAGCTCCTCATGGGTGGATTATTTTTATGGCTGTAGTGGGGATGTGGGAGGATCTGCCTGGCGATAACTCTGTCTCTACAGTGTGACTGGAAACTTCATTAAAAAATCGGTCACCCATATAAGCTCAAATGAATCTCAAATATTGACATTTTAAGAATACAGTAATACAACTTGACCTTGTACACTTATTCCATTAGGATACTTTTTTTTACCTATCAAATTAATAATTTCAGAAACTATTTTTATGTGATATGATTGCATTGGTAAAGACTGTTTTCAGTAGGCTGTAGCTTCCCCAGTGTGTAAATACAAGCAGATGTGGCAGAGGAAAGGGCAAGTGAGGAAGCAATAGAATAATAAGGTCACATTTCCATCTTAAAGGTGCTGTAGGTAAAATTAAAGAGCTACACTTTTTGTGTAATTGGTTAGAAAGGGCATAGTCCTCCATAGATTATCTATTTGTTAGTGACATGCGGGGTGAGAATATCTGTCCTGTATGACTGCACCTGCCTCTCTATGATTTTATTATTATTTTCTCCTGGCTAATTACTGACCAATCAGGGCATCTCTTACCCTGATTGGTTGGAGGGATCCGTCATACCTGTCTATAACAGGCAACAGTGATTGCAACAGTGATTTGGTGGGTGAGATTTCAATCCAAAAATGTTTCCCCACCAAGAATACAAGTAAATGATTGACAAGTTATGGAAGAGATGGACAGAATCTGTTGCTTGTTTTCTTAAAGAAAAAAAAAAAGATAAAAGCAAAGATGGACCCAAAGGATCTTCTGATGTTACCTTATTAGACGAAAACTCAAAGTGCAACCAAAAGCACAACGGTCTACTTGAAAATATCTGGTGTGTGTGGGTGTGTTTGTGAGCGCGTTGAAACTTTGAAACGTGCATGTGTGCTCCTGTTTGAATGTGCGTGCATATCTGATTTGCTTTGAGAGTCAGTCCCATAGGCACTAGAATCTATATTTCAGGAGCTGCAGAGAGTGTGAGTATAGACACACTGCTCCCCCCCCAGCCCCACTCAGGGGCAGAGGACGAGAGAGAGAGAGAGAGAGGGTTTAATGAACGTGAGCAGAGAGGGAGTGGGCAGGGCCGAGGACGCACACACCTGACATACACATGCACATGGACACATGCACACAAACACAAACGCACACACACACAGCAGCCCAGGGAGCAGTGAGGCTGTATATTGTGTGACTCACTGCATGATATCCCTGCGTCAGATGGTGCAGCTAAACGCGTTTGGAAATGCCTGTGAGGGAAACGGCTCAACACCGCAGAGTAGACGGTATAAAGTAGCGTGCATTGGCCGCCGACCACGCCTGCTGTTGGATTGAGCTGATTTCTTGATTCCTAACTTTTGCCTATTCATGTAAACAACTGTTCCTCCTCATGATGTTATCTCTTCGCGAGAACTCGGATGATCATAACAAGCTTTTGATGCTCAGTAATGTCTCCCATGGGCTTTGTGGCTCACACAGTCAGGGAAGAGCGGTGGTGAAAGTCATTCTGGGTAACGTAGGAAAACATGACACTGGAGCGGTCGAGGAAATTCTTACAGAAAAACAAATTGCAGATAAACATAAAGCAAAAGTCACACCTACAGTGTACAAGAGTTTTTATCCATAGTTGTTCCTGAATATCGTCTGGTCAAATAGAGCAATCAGGGAGTTGATCATTGATGAATAACATTGAATAATCATTATTGGGGTTGTGGCCATCATCAATGTCAAGGTCATTAAGTGTGGTTGAAAGCTACCTCATCCATGTTTTTTTATGTGAAGTACGGCTGCAAAGAAGCATGTTATGAATATCAACTACGGTCAAGGGAAAGCTTCATTTCACATCAGTAATCAGATATTTCAGGTGATCCATGTCCTCCATTATGGTCAGGCGAGGCTAAGCTCACCATTTACTTACAGAGCTTGAAAGCTGGCTTAAAGATCGCTTTGAAGACGTGTGTGTGTGTGCGAGCATTCGTGGGCGTGTGTGCGTGCGTGTGTGCGCGCGCGAGTGTGTGCGTGTGCGAGCATGCGTGGGCGTGTGTGCGCGCGCGCGCGCGTGTGTGTGTGTGTGTGTGTGTGTGTGTGTGTGTGTGTGTGTGTGTGTGTGTGTGTGTGTGTGTGTGTGTGTGTGTGTGTGTGTGTGTGTGTGTGTGTGTGTGTGTGTGTGTGTGTGTGTGCGCGTTTGACTGTGTATCACATGATCCTCCTGCTGATAACGACATGACTCTGACACACTGTGCGTGTTCGGTAAATTCCTCTGGCTGGCAGTGATAACTCAGGGGGGGCGACAAACAGCACAGCAGTAGGGCAGAGTAAATCCTTAGCCGAAACGTATCTTCCATTCCCCTTTTCTTTCCCTGTCTTGATGGCTGGGCCTCAAGTAATGGGGGGGGGGGACTGACGCTCTTCCCGGGATGTCAAACATTCTTCAGGGTCATGTTTTACATCTGGACATGCATGCCCTGCAGGCCGAGGAAGGGGGGCAGCCATTATTATCTGGACCGTGGTTGATAAGAACGACTCAGTCAGTGTGGAATGATAGCATCTGAGCCTTTCAACAGGCTGCTAATCCTAGCCTCAGAGAGATGGAGAGAGACTGCGAGAGAGAGACAGAGAGAGACAGAGAGAGACAGAGAGAGACAGAGAGAGAGAGAGAGAGAGACTGCGAGAGAGAGACAGAGAGAGAGAGACAGAGAGAGAGAGACTGCGAGAGAGAGACAGAGAGAGACAGAGAGAGAGAGACTGCGAGAGAGAGACAGAGAGAGACAGAGAGAGACAGAGAGAGGGAGTGAGAGAGAGAGAGAGAGAGTGAGAGAGAGAGAGAGAGAGAGAGAGAGAGAGAGAGAGAGAGAGAGAGACAGAGAGAGACAGAGAGAGGGAGTGAGACAGAGAGAGACAGAGAGAGAGAGACAGAGAGAGACAGAGAGAGGGAGTGAGACAGAGAGACAGAGAGGGGGAGTGAGACATAGAGAGACAGAGAGAGAGACAGAGAGAGAGAGTGAGACATAGAGAGACAGAGAGAGACACAGAGAGAGAGAGAGAGAGAGAGAGAGAGAGAGAGAGAGAGAGAGAGAGACAGAGAGAGACAGAGAGAGAGAGAGAGAGAGAGAGAGAGAGAGACAGAGAGAGACAGAAAAAGAGAGAGATTCATGCACAAAGGTCACACTTGCGCGTGTTCGACCAGGCATGGAACCAGTGGCTGCAGTGGGATCAGTTCTGGTGAGGAGGTGTGTGTGTTGGTGTGTGTGTTGGTGTGTGTGTTGGTGTGTGTGTGTGTGTGCATGTGCCCGTGGTGCTAATGCAGGCTGCGCTTGTGTTTTTGTGTGTGTGTGTGTGCACACACGTGAACCCATTGCAGAGTGGATGGCAACGTTCTCAAACAGCACAGTCTGGTTGCATAGCAACTAACTCACCCCCACCACAGCCCCTCCCGTCTCCCACCACTCTCTCTCTCTCTCTCTCTCTCTGTCTCTCTGTCTCTCTCTCTCTCTCTCTCTCTCTCTCTCTCGCTCTGTCTCTCTCTCTCTCTCTCTCTCTCTCTCTCTCTCTCTCTCTCGCTCTGTCTCTCTCTCTCTCTCTCTCTCTCTCTCTCTCTCTCTCTCGCTCTCTCTCTCTCTCTCTCGCTCTGTCTCTCTCTCTCTCTCTCTCTCTCTCTCTCTCTCTCTCTCTCTCTCTCTCTCTCTCTCTCGCTCTGTCTCTCTTCCGCGCAAGCTTTTGAACTCTAGTATAGTGTATCCGGACAAAAAAACATCCTTGACAAATCATAATTTTTGCATTTATAACACACACACACACACACACACACACACACACACACACACACACACACACACACACACACACACACACACACACACACACACACACACACACACACACACGCACACACGCAGCAGACAGTGTGTGTGTGTGGAGTAGGTTGGAGTTTTGTGTGATGCGTGTTGTCTATGGGGTGTTACAGAGCTGTGAACACACATCAAAGAGAAAGACAGAGAACACTGCAGTGTTGAGAGAGAGAGAGAGAGAGAGAGAGAGAGAGATGAGAAAAGAGACTACCGTATTGAGCTTGAGGTTCAGCTCGTCTGTGTTTTTATCTTTTCCAGTCGATTGCTGCCTTCAAATAACAGTCGCTCAAATTTTTCCTCCTCTTCTCCCTCTGCATCCTCCTCCACCATCTTCGAGAGAGAGAAAGAGAGAGAGACAGACACACACACACACACACACAGAGCGTGCATCAGCTTGCACCGGAAAGAGACAATTCTGCATGTCTTAACAATTACATTAACCCCCATCCCTGCCCACCCCCCCCCCCCACCCCCATCTCATATTTCCTCTCTATCCCCAGGCACCACCTCCTTCTCCTCCTCCTACTCCTACTCTCCCTCTTCCTCTTCCTCACTCCACGCCTCCCCGCTAACCTAGTTGGAGAGAAAGTTGCAACTTTGACCGATTTGCTATTGACCCACTGTAGACCGTCTCTGTTTGGCTGTGTATGGACGGATCCCGCCCGTCCTGTCATCTACGCAACAGGAAACACGTTGCCTGTGTGTGCTCTCCTCTCTCTCTAGTCTGCATCAGGAACGCACTGTCGCTGCGCATGCCTTCGTGCATGTGCATCCTCTCATGTAATTCACTTTGAACACGACGATTAAAAAGCACGCACAAAATTGTGTGTGTGTGTGTGTGTGTCTGTGTGTGAACGAATTTTCAGAGCGGGCGGGTTTTTATTTCCGTGGCTGTATTAAGGTTAACTTGGTTTTTTTTGTGTGTGTGTGTGTGTGTGCAAGTGTGTTTTTGTTTGTATGTGCGTGTATGTGTGTGCGTCAGTTTGTGTGTATGTCTGGGTTTGTTTGTGGGTGTTTGCTTGTGTGTGTGTGTGTGTGTGTGTGACTGTGTGTGTGTGTGTGTGTGTGCATGTGTGCGTGTTTGTGTGTGTGCACATTTGTGCCTGAGTCTTCGCTTGTGCTTGGTTGTGTGTGTGTGTATGCGCGTTTGTGCTTGTGTCTGCGTTTGTGCTTGTGTATGTGTGTGTGTGTGTATGTGTGCAGCAAAGTACACACCAAGGCACATCAGTGGCAGCCAAATGTGAGCGTCGTTACTCTCGGCGCTTTGAAGAACACTTCCAGAGCTCCTCTGTAACAGCTCTGTGCTGCTGCGTCTCTGATGTGGTGACCCAGTAACACACACGTTCAAGAAAAGCTCACAAGGCACAAAAAACAAAAGCCAGACCTGAACAACATAAACTGTGGTAAACCAGCAGTGGGCTGAGCCGCTGGTTTGTTTTTGGTGCTGGGGTCGGCAGGTATAGAAGCACATCATAGTGATCTTAGTAAGATTGTGATCGATGTATATATATATATACACGGTACCGGGATAAAAATACTGTGTGAGATGAAGAGAGAGACCTACACATTCTCATCCAGCACCCCTTTCTCAATCGCTTGCTTTAGTCTAGTACCCATGACATATGCGTCTTCTACTTAAAAGCAGACCTATATTTAGCAATAGGAGACACCACTTGAGGACACTCAATCAGCAGCTCAGGTGTGCCGGCTCCTACTCCGGCACTCAGACACCTTTAGACAAGCAAGTGCAAGCGGCTCTGTGCGGTTAGTGGAGGTTATTGCTCCCGGAGGTGAACCACCCCCCCCCTCCCTCCCTCCCATCCCACATAACACAGACTCATGGAAATGCGTATTTTATGAATCATAAAGATGAAGGAGCAGAAGCCCAGGAGAGAAGCTGCACCTAATGAACTCTTATCGTCTCCAAAGGCTGCGAGGGCGAGCCTCATATTCATATTGAACTGTGGTTATGTCTCATGTGATATTGGACCGTGCGTTACGTATGTGATCACCGGTTCTGTTTCTCAGCCACTCCTCCACCGAGCAGGGGTGTAGCCCGGACATTATTACTGGGCTGGCCAGCTCGGGCCAGTCTTATAGTTGGTATTTATAGTGCAATATTTATTCATAACGCCAAAATATAACACCTTGAATAAGAATAATAAGTAAAAGTTAGATCAAACCTATAGTGCATATACTTCATTTTACCAGGCGGGCCATGGCCCCCCCCCCCCTGGCCCCCCTGTGGCTACGCCCCTGCCACAGAGACAGTGCTCATGGCCCATAAAGGCCGTGAACTAAGACGGGGACACGATCTGTGCATGTTTTGAAAGGCATGTGAGGACATAGAGATTCAGGCACCCCGACATTAAGTTTTAATTGGGGCGTCTGGGTGGTTTTCTGTGTTGTGTTTTTGGAGAGTCATGATATTTTAGCAGCTTGATTTTATTTGAGTAGCTAAAACGTGGTTCAAAGTATTTTTTTATAGGGCAAGCTGCATGATGTAACCTTCCCAGACATTCAAATCCAGTGGTCACTGTGTCATAGCCACCTTCACCTTTCCACCTCTGACCATCGCTTTCGTCTGTTTATGTCAGGTTTTATTTGCGCCGTGTTCAATGTGCTAACTCTTCGACGAAAAAAAGTTTGCCTCACTTTAATTGAACGTAAAATAGAGGACAAAAAAACCTTAACGTCAACATCAACTTCATCAAGTCGGTTGCCAATCTAATTAGTGATTGCAGTTTATGGCCTCCCTCATATCCCAGAGCACAAAGCAACTAATTTGCTAATTTGCTTGTGTGTGTGTACGCAACAAACGGGACAAACTGGTTTATAAAGAGCTCTATTTTTTTTGTGCTGTTCTGGCTTAGGTATAAGTGCAGGCCTGATCTCTCTGTACCATAGTATTATTTACAATGGAAAAATCACAGGCATGGCGATAAACAGATACAGAGTTGACCCTAATGTTGAGCGCCAGCCTCCCTGTCCCCTCTCGTTCCCTTTCCCATCCTTAGATACCGTAGTAACCACACGAGTCTCTCTGCACACAGGAATCTCCCCCAGGGCCATACGTCACGCACTGCAAAGAAGGAGAGAAGGAAGGAGGGAGCGAGCGAGAAAGGAAAGGATCGCATGAGGGATGGAGAGCGAGAGACAGAGAGGGAGGCTGAGGGGGGGAGAGCGAGAGACAGAGAGGGAGGCTGAGGGGGGGAGAGCGAGGGACAGAGAGGGAGGCCGAGGGAGGGAGTGAGAGACTTCAATCAGAATCTTTCCGATGCGATGCGCTGTGATTCCTTGACTAATACATCCACCGCTCCATATCCACACACGGATATGGAGCGGAACCCTCTGGACCCGCCGTCGTCCTCGTCGATATACAACACCTCTGATTTATGTTCATCAGCCCCCCTGTCAGTTCAGTCATCGCGGCCGTACTCCACATATTAAACGCACGCAAACGAGGCAACGTCGTCTGAGCCGCGAGAGACTCTGCCGCCCTAACAAAGAGATCGGCCCATCAGCAGGACTGGAGGCACCTTTTGTGTGCCAGCGTGCATGCTGGGAGTGACTGTCGGTGTCTTCGCACTCCACGCCGGATGTGGACATGTGTGTGTGTGTGTGTGTGTGTGTGTGTGTGTGTGTGTGTGTGTGTGTGTGTGTGTGTGTGTGTGTGTGTGTGTGTGTGTGTGTGTGTGTGTGTGTGTGTGTGTGTGTGTTAATACAATAAGTTGACATGCATAGATATTGTCTGTGTGTGTGTGTGTGTTTTAATATAAGTGGATGGATTCCATATATAATGGGTCTGTGTGTGTGTCACTGTAAGTGGTTTCCTAAAATGCATACATAATAAAATAGGTGCGTGTATTGCATGTAGATTCAACATAGTGTGCGTGTGCGCTTGTCAGTGCCAGTTTTCAGACGACCGTCTCAGAAATTCAAATAGTGTATAGAACGGGAGGAGTATTTTGGTAACCATAGCAACCCAGCCAAACGAGCCAGGGTCTGCGTTGGTCCAGCGTTTGGAAGAGTGACCGAAGGGTTTTCTGTGCGTGTGCAGCATGCAAGCGCGTGACCCGGAATCAGCCGGGTCGTCTCGGCACGTCCGGCTCTCTAGCGAGCGGCGGGAACGCGTCCTCCGTCGCCCGGTCGACATCGGTAGAATGAGTGGGTGTAGAAAGGCCCTGTCCGAACACCTTTCATCTTGTCAACGCACACTTCCACACGGTGTCTCCTTTTGGTAGTGATTGTGACACATAGTGGATATCCCTCGCTTTAACTCCCCCCCCCCCAACCCCGTCTCACAACACACACAGCATCGTCCGCGTACATGAACGTCTCCGAATATTTGCGTTGTGATGTTTTTTGAATCTGTAACTTTTTTTTTATCGGTCGTTTTAAGTGGTATGAATTTGAACCGACATTTTTTGCATTCATCGTAGGTACCAACCGTCGAACGAATCTGGTGAAACGTGTGTTTCCATGACAACGTTTGCAAATGATCATAGGAGTGACCGATGCCTCCTGAATGCAGACCAACGCACGTGTCCGTGCCTCACCAACGGAGGTGACATGACTGCATTTTCTAATGGTAGAGACATTTATGCATAATAGTAGTGATCATTATAAATAAATTTGATTTCTTTAGCACTTCATAAATACTCAAAGACACTTTAGGAGCACAAGAAAATCAATTAAAACACGGCCTTTTTTTTTTTTTTAAGGTTGGAGGGTTTATGGGTCATAATAGGGTTTTAAGGGCATTCTTAAGGCTGGACTGAGTGTCGGCTTGCTAGGTGGGATCGAAATGTATAATGTTTAAACTGTGCAGTTGTGGTTTGGATAATCAAAGACCGATTTGAACGCAAAATGTGAACTTTACACTGGATAATGGCAGTGTGAAGTTCAATATTAGGCTACTTGTATTTTATTCATAGCACTTTCATCTTTTATTTACGCTGAAACGCTTCATAGAAGTCTTGTCGCACCAATGAGGACGCTTGCGTGAGTGAGTTTTTGGGTGAAATAATAATGACTCATGACAGCAGGTGACGTCACATGACGATAACAGCCAATCCGATGTCTTCATGCTGTCTCCATACGATACGACTGCATGAATGCATGGCAGTATGGAGGTGCATGGGAATGTCTTTGTTGGTCTTGCGTCGCAGGGTCTCCCCAGAGCCAGTAAGCTCCTCATTGGATGCCCATGGAGGCAGGGGTATAGTCGACACGGCACTGCACACATGCAGCTGGGTTCGTTAGATAACCATCCCGCGAGAATTTTCATTTAAAGGCCCTTTTCTTTGCCATTTTCCAACAGTTTCCAAGGGTGACTTCCTCGATGGTTCTGTGTATAACAGACCATCAACCATGTGTCATGTTACTGCAGAAAGACATGTTGGTACAAACCAGTTTCTCTCCATGTATTTGCACATTCCTGGAGGGAGCCTGAGCTGACCTACATGGCTACTGGATGTTACTTTTCAGAGCCCCATCTAGGATACCCCTGCCCTGTCTACATCTACCTATTTCTCTATTTACATCTGTCTATTTCTATTTCTCTCTCTCTCTATTTCTCTCTCTCTCTCTCTCTCTCTCTCTCTCTCTCTCTCTCTCTCTCTCTCTCTCTCTCTCTCTCTCTCTCTCTCTCTCTCTCTCTCTCTCTCTCCTCCTAGCTGTCTGTCTTTATTTAACTATATATCCCTATGTCTGTCTCTATCTATCCATCTGTGTGTGTGTGTGTGTGTGTGTGTGTGTGTGTGTGTGTGTGTGTGTGTGTGTGTGTGTGTGTGTGTGTGTGTGTGTGTGTGTGTGTGGGGGGGGGGGTCTGTGTGTTTTTCATTGAAGGTGGCACAAAAGCAGACATAGCACTTACCTTTTTTTTTTTTTTGCATATTGGTTCTTCTCCATTGAATTTCCAAAAGCCTGTTTACCTAATTTCAAGTGTTTTATTTCAACCATTTCAAACTCACCCCCTCACTCTCAGCTGTGGTCTTGCTTCATTTCATTTTTTTTTTTTTTTATTGTATTTTGTTTGTTGTGTTAACCTTGTTGACATTAGCTTAGTCATGTATTTCTGTGCTGCTGTGTTTTCCAAACTGTCATCTGAATCCAACCGTGTGGAAACTGGGAGGGCACGCGTATATTAAGGGAAATAATTCATTTTTCCAGGCCCCTAGATAACAATTGGAGATAACAAATTGTTTGTGGAGCAGATTTGAACTTGAGTACACCTTTACTTAGTTTGGAGGATTTTTTTTTAAATATAAATCTCCTAGTCCTTTCTTTAGATGATGTGTATTGGGAAGAAGACAAGTTATTTGATAATATACAAAAAAATATTTATATATACAAATCATTTTGGAGCAATAAATAGGGCCGCTGTAGCCATTGTTATTGCTCCATTTCATCATTCACAACTCAATTTTATACGCTATGCAATAATGCATATGCTCAGTTCTGTGATTAATGTGTTGTTTTCTCCTCTTGATGCCTGTATGTTTCCCCACACAGTGTCATGTAACTGGCTTTATTTCTCTTTTACTGTTGCTGAATTTCAAATTAGGTCTTATTCTTTTGAGGACAATTGGAAATTGTAGGAAAATTAAGAATTGTGACCCTTTTTGTCTTAAACTTTACTTGAGATAAAAGAGGGAGAAAACAGGTGGACTTTGTTATTAATATCAATAATAATATTAAACAATAATCGCATTATCTGAGGGTTCAACGTTGGAAAAATAACCAATGATTGAATCCATGTAATAAGAGACAGGGACGGAGCCAGAATATATAATCTGCAGCTCATTCACGGAAAATCGTTTCCATTCTGACTCATTTACAGTGAGAACGTTTTCCTTGATCGTATTTACATATAAATAGTCTTGGCTAGGGATAAACCAGGCCTCATTTGTCTTTCCTAAGCAGCAAAATCCTTATGGGACCGGAAGCTAGCCCTAGCCTGCCTTCTACCGTGTAATTAGAATCATGAATATATACGGTCTGCAGCCAAGACTTCAAATGAATGCGTTTATTGTTTATATGTAACTCCTGTGCAAATACATTCCCTCGTTCTGCCCTGGATGGCTACTTCCATTACCATGTAACCTGTTACACCAACATGAAAAGTCCCAGAAAATATGTATAAAACGGGGTAGTGTTTTTAAACACACTGTCTAACAGTATCATTGTCTTCATAGGGAGCTAGTGGAACAGAAACCGCTCTTCAGACACAGCTAATGGTAGAGGTTAGACGTTGGTTGGACGTTGACGCAACGCAATGACCCCACAGTCGCTTCAACGCAGTCGTGAACCTGTTTTGGTTCTGCATCGGGTTAATGTCGGGATTACGTTAGCCAACCAATCACAGCTCTTCCTGCTCCGTCGTGAGGCCCTAGCTTCGGACGCAAGGAGGGTCTGCAAGGCCGTGATTGGACCACAAACCCCCCTGCCTTGCATCGACTTACAACCATAACTAGACCTTAACGCTGTATGTGCCTTGGGAAAAAACACGTGGAGAGCGTAGTCACAAATGGCCTATATTTCTCCATTTGAATCCGGTGTAGCGGCAGTCTGTCTCTCTGCGGTGCGGCGACCCTTGTTCCGTATCACGCAGCACATTTGTCTCTTCCTCCCACTACACGATGAGGTGAACGGCGTTTGCCTGCTCCTCACAAGACAAGCCTCGGGAGCGATGACTAATCGACACACGCCCGTGTACACGCTCGCCTGCTCACACACGCGCATAAATGCCAATTATAGCTTTCATTGACCCTGGGGTCACGTTCTAAAGCGCTCCTCTTTGTCTTTCGTTCTCTGTCCATCCAGCCACACGTCTTCCAGCCATTCTGTTTGACCTTCATGTCTGTGTCAGGGTCACAGGGGGCTGAGCACAGAGAGGCATCAGGGGCCCAGGGCTACTGTTAGCAGGTCACACACACACACACACACACACACACACACACACACACACACACACACACACACACACACACACACACACACACACACACACACACACACACACACACACACACACACACACACACACACACACACACACACACACACTGGAGGCTACTAGCTCTTTGAGCTTCTCTAAATAAGTTAGGGTGGATGTCTGGGGGTGAGGGAAACCAAAAGGCAGGGCTGGTTGTCTCAGGCGTCCATGTTGGATCTTTGGATCCTTCTTCTTCTTCTTCTCCTCCTCAGGTGGATATCGGAAGCCAGGTTTGTCTCCAAACCAGGAAACAAACAAATGTATCCGTCGTATTGATAATAATAATAGTAAAGTAATGATATTAACAATAATTTTACATTGTATTTTAAGTGCTTTTCATGGTACAGAAAGACGCTTCACATACATTTAAGACAAACTATAATAAGTAAATCAGTAATCTCTATATGTCTTTATATATCATATATCTATATATTGATGGAAAGATATATAGATGGATATTAAAAGGTGGATAGGGAGATGGTCGACAGGTTTGGAGGGCTAGGATTTGAATGTTGGGAGAGAGTCAGTACATAAACGCCAGCATGGGATCGATGAGGAAACTACAGTTTCTACCTCCGGATCTGGTTATATATGCCGTGTCTGTAAGTGACCTTTGCTCACAAAGAATCAGGAGAATGCCAAACTGGAGGGTCCATTAACGATGGCTGTCTCCGAGGCTGGGTGTTCAACGTCTGGCGGTCCATGGGAGGCGTATGGCGGATCATTACCTGTTCATGAAGTGTTTGAGACTGTGGTGCCATAACTCTCTCAGCTCCACAGACACGCACACGCACACGCACACGCACACGCACACGCACACACACACACACGTATCTCTTGAA